>NC_079369.1:25814693-26107193 GCF_021018895.1 Seriola aureovittata
AAAAAAAAATAGCAAAATCTTTAAAGAAACACAATTGCTGCAGAATAATGAACTTTTTTGTTATTGATCCATACGTTCCCACCAATCATTGCTAACTTTGCTACTACCTGTGGAGAAGTTGGTGGCTGGTGGAGACCAAAAGCGCCCTCAATTCTCCATAACTTTAAGCTTTAATAAAATGTAAACAGGTGAGTTGTCATGAAGGAGGAAATAAGCTATAGAGTAATATAATATAGTCGGCCATTTTAACATGGGAGTCTACGGGGATTGACTCACTGTTGGAGCCAGACTCTAGTGGCTATTAGAGGAGCTGCAGTTTTTGGCTTCATTTCACAGCCCTGGAGTTTGCTGTTTGACTCAAACATGACTCCAAATATAAGCAAATTTTTCTCTGTATCTGCTGATGTGTAATTAGGTTTAGTTTGCTGACAAGTTTATCACATCAACATAAAAGATGATAGATAACATGTCAGTGTTTAGAGCTTGTTTTGCTGCCTGCAAAGACTTGAGACTTGACTTAGACCTGACTAGTCTCTGCTGAGAGACTTGAACTGAGACTTGATTGCAAGCAACAGAATCCTGGAATAATAAAAATGAAAAACAAAGTCTTATCTTATTCTCGTGGTGAGTGATCAGATACCTGAAAGACTCTGAGAACAGCTGTGGTTTGGACCACACTATGAGGAGTGGGTTATGCTGCAGGAGTCATTTCTTTAGAATTGGGTCAGCATTTGAATCCATGGTATATGTGTATCCGAGCTGACTACAGCTGCTTTGGTTCTCAAAGGATAGATTTTCAGTGAATTCGCTCTGTTAGCATGGACATAAAGGAATTAGGTTGCAGATGCCTTTTACGCTACTGAGCCAAGGTTAATATCGTTGCCTCTTCCCGTCTTTCTGTGCTCCTCAGAGACTTTTAGGTAATGACAGAGACACAGTATATGCAGGCTACTGTGTGTGTGTGTGTGTGTGTGTGCTGTTATGAGCTGGGAGGATGACTACTGCTGACTCAGCTAGGGAAAACTACTGTCATGTCGTGCCCTTGTCAAGCATATCTGTTTTCCTGTCCTTGCGTTTCTATGAAGTCGTTCACCTAAGGCTGCAAAACAAAAAGATAGTTTTCTTTGAGTGCTTGATCTATAGCTTGCTTGTTTTGTCTGACCATCAGTTGAAAACCCCAAAGTATATAATGCACAGTGATAGCGAAGTGTCATAGGGATGGACAGGTCAACAATTATTGGATGGATTTTGGTGAAATTGTGTATAAACCTTCATGGTTTCATGAGCATGAATTTTACTGACTTTTGTGGCACTGTAGATAATTAATTTTCTGTACATGAAACTAATCTATTAATTTCTTATTCACTACTAAATCTCTTCCTCTGCCCAAATCTAAATCTAAACCATAGCTGCTGCCTCCCTATACATTTCCATCAGACACACACTCACACACACACACACTGTACCTCTCACTCTGAACTCATGCTGTTAGAAAGCCAATTGTCTCTACACTCTGTTCTCATGCCCCAGGCAAGGTTAGCAAGGGAGCAGCAGACAACACAAAGTGTCTGTGTGTGTGTGTGTGTGTGTGTGTGTGTGAGAGAGAGAGAGATGGTGCTGTCAGCCATTTGTCATCAGAGTTTTGTTTGGCCACCAGATCGGCTGCTTTTTGTTGCCTTCCCTTTGTTTTTGCTTTCCCTTTATCCCATTCTAGTTTTTGTTTTGCGAACCCTCTGCAACTGTTCACTTTCAGATGGAAAGACAGAGGAGAAGCTGCTTGGTGAAAGGAGGAGGACCAGGAGGAGGAGGGAGTAAGAGGAAGGGAGGGAGAGGGTAAGGAGGGTAAGTCGAGGTGGGGGATGGTGGTTTCACAGAGGGTGAGAGAGCCACTTCAGCCCAGATGAGCAAGAGGGAAGAGTGGGCAGGAGGGGGGGGTGAGGGAGGATCAGCCCACAGGGGGAGCAGTGAGATAATCAGCACAAGGAGAACCATTCTCCACTCGGCTGGAACAAAAGGTCCCTGCCAGTGTGAGTTTGTGTATGTGTGTGTGTGTGTGTGTGTGTGTGTGTGTGTGTGTGTGTGTGTGTTGATATCCCAGTAGAGTCAGTGGGATCAGACACTTCCCCAGAGAGTTTGGGGAGTGTTTTTTGTTTTGAAAGGTTGGTTTAGGGATGCATTGCCTTTGCCGAGGTACAGTTGATTTCTTTAGCTTGCGTGTGCATGTGTTTCTGCGTGTTTTGTGTGTGTGTGTGTGTGTCTCTGTCTGATCCATTCCTATCGACTGATGTGGACAGAAGTACCACAGAGACACGGCGCTGTGTTGTTTGCCAGAACACGGGGTGACAGCAGTGGTGGAAAGTAACTAAATGCAGTTGATGTAAACAAGCACCGTACTTAGGTATTGATTCTGAGGTAGGTGTTTGACTGCATTTCGATCGTTACGTATCAAACCCAACAACAGTATATAAAACAGATGAAATTACTGCAGCTAGCTACAACATTAAAATGCAACAGCAGTGCAACTTAAAGCTGCAGTCAGTGATTTTTCTGGCCACTAGGTGGCAGCAGAATGAGTTGAAAATACAACATCAACATAATACCATCTTACTGTGTAAAGTTGTCATGGCTAATGTGTTGGCAAAACAAGCAGACATGGAGTCATGTTTTTGTCCACTTGATGATGGAAAGTTCATTATTTACTCTCCTTTTAGAAAAACATCTGGCTCTTTAGCAGCCCGAAAACAGCTGTCTGCTGCTGCTTGAACCGTACAGTCAATGTGCTGTAAAACCAAAACAACGAGTTGAAAGACAGTAAAATGCTGTATAAAGCTGAGGAGAGTGCAGATTCAGGTGATAATGCTCCGATGGTTTGTCATTACAACACATTTCCCTCCACATAGTCATTTGATCAAATGTTTCTACAAAAATATTCATTAGTGCCACTTTAAAGGATTATTACAGATTATTACAACTTTAAAATAAAGCTTAAACATTCGTCACATTTTACAGACATGCTAATACCCTGGTGAACTTTGACCCACAGTTTGACGTATTAGTTCCTGTTAATTTGTGGATTATTACTGACACTTGGGTGATGGCCACAATTACATAATTAAGACCCAAAAAGATGTAAAAATTCTAATGCAAGACTTTTATTGGAGTATTTTTACTACTTTTACATAAGTTAATTTGTAAGTGACTCAATAAAGGTATTCATATCACATAGGAGCAAGAGCTAGTTGTCATAAAAAAAGTAGTTTTGTTCATGTATAAGGGCAAAATGGTTTTTACAGCGGTGGGTAACACTGATTCATAAAGAGAGTGAAGAGAGTGAAGAGAGAAGCAGGCGGGTACGTAAAGGATTATAGGTCAATGTAATTTCCTTCATCTGTTGTGGTTCCTGTGGGGTAGGCTTTAGGAGACATTAACTCTAAAACTCTAAGTCTGCAGCAGAAGAGAAGCGAGATGAAGGGATTTATATTAATACCTACATTTTTTTTTTCTTCTCGGCCTCCCGCTAACTGAATCCTTTTCTCATCTTCCTCTTATCTGAAAATCTTTATCATCTTTCTTTGTTATTCTCTCCTTCCCTCCACCTTTCTGCTTGTGCGTCTCTCCCTCTCTTGCTTGTCTTTATTATCATTCCTTCGGTGATTCCGCTGATGAATGGAGGGACTTTTTCATGTCCTTTGGAGGGAAAAGTAATTTGTATTCTACCCCTACTCTTCCTACTTTCCTCTCTCTCTCCCATTCCCCTATTTCCTCCCCCTCTTTCTCTTCTTCCCCACAATGGGAAGTGACAGTACATGAAGGCAGGTTAGCAAGTCCCCCCCCCCCCCCTCACCCACTGACAATGGTCACCTTCAAAAAGACCTTGCCATATGGACTAAGCCATCTGGACTGTACCATGTTACAGGCAGTAGGGGAGGGGAGGAGAGGGGAGCCCAGTCGGGGGTTGGGGGGGAATTAAGGGACGGTTACAGTGAAGTGCTCACCGAGCAGCTGAACCCTCTCGACAGCCTTGACTTGTAGTCCATCCTAAGTTCATAAAGAGGTCTGGTGTTAAACTAGTGTTCTCTCTCAGGGGAAGGATCAGTAATAGGAGTCCTCAATAATTCAGAGAAAAATTCAATACTGGCTCCACCATTAAATAAACACACACATTACACTCTTCAAGGCCATTAAGGCTGCTGCTTAGTTTATGATGGTAATCACATCAACACACATACAGCTTATAAATAATTTACTCGTGGTCTCCCCTGGTGCATCAACACAACAACAATCTATATCTCTGCGAAACTGAATCTTCCCCTCTCTCTCTCTCTCTATCTCCTTATTTTAGGGATCGAGCTTTGTTTGCCAGGCTGGCGGTTCTCCATGACCATGGTGGCCAGTTTTCTGATGGTGGGCGGGCAGCTATTGATGCCAGGGGTGGCCGCCCTGTGCCGCAATTGGCCAGATCGGGATGACTGGCAGGTCCTGCAGATCGTCATAATCAGCCCTTTCGTTCTGATGCTGCCCTACGTCTGGTGAGTCCCCACCCTCTGAGGAAATCCACAGCAGGGGTGGGGGGGGGTTGGGGGGGGGCAGATTCTCCTCGCGCTGAGCCAGGCGACGGCTTGTACAGTACACACTGCACTGCACAGTACTGAGCACACTCGGCTTCGACTTACAAACAATACTCTCTTTCTCCTCTTGTTTTTCTTCTCCCCTCTTTCTGTCCGTCTTCTTCTTGCTCCTGCAACACATTCTGTCCTCATCCTTCTTTGTCTGCTGCTCTCTGCACATTTTTCTCATTCCTCTCTCTCTCTCTCTCTCTCCCTCTCTCTCTCTCTCTCTCTCCCTCTCTCTCTCACTGCAGGATTTTTCCGGAATCATTGCGCTGGTTGCTGGCCACCCAGCACTACAGGCGGTCCAAAGCCATGATGCTGCACATCGCCAGGAAGAATCAGGTTGACATGACAACCGAGCCCAGCGGAGTTCTTACAGGTGAGGACAATTTCAGGCGGGACAAAAAAAAGAAAAAGAAAAAAAGATGAAGGATCCAAAGTCCATTCCGCTATGAATTTTGTACTTTCTGTTGCTTTTTTCACTTCATTATGCAAATCATTTTAATTCATCGTCTGTGCTGTGTTGCAGCTGCTTCCTGCTGTGTGATGAAATGAACATGCAACAGACTCAAACATGTGTGCACACACGGTTTTAAACGAGCATTTCCCAGCTCGTTCACATGATGAAATGCAATTGCAATCAGAAACGCATCTTCCTTTTCCAAAGTTCATAAGCAATTTCTCACTGGAAGGTCAATAAAGTGGGACTTGTATGTAGGGCTGCCACTAACACTTATTTACATTAGCAATCAATCTGTCAACTACTTTATGATTCAGTATTTCAGGGTAAAATAATTAAAAATGTGCACCGTAGTTGCTTAGAGCTCAAGGTGGCGATCTTCAAACTGCTTGTTTTCTCTGACCCACAGTTCAAAACCCAAAGATGTGAGCTGATGTGAAGCTCAAACTAGCAAATGTTTGGCATTTTTGTGGAATAAACAACTAAATAAAGACTTAGTCTATCATTAAAATTATTGATGAGTAAAAGTCTAGCAATTATGCAGTCCTCAAAGACACATCCATCCTCTTTTCTGCCACCAACAGCCCCCGCCCCCCTCGGTGTCTGATTCATTTTTTCTGCCTCTCCCGTGGCCGAGCAGACAGATACATGACGAGAGGGGGCGAAGGGATGTCCTATATCAATCTAAAGGGAACCCACAGCACATTAGCTTCTCTGTGCTAAAGGTCCCTTAGCGGCCGGTCTCTCATTACCTTCTGAAAGAAAAGGTCTCAAGGTGTGCGTTTCATGTTTCCTACCAGAGCTGGAGCAGGAGCTGCACAAGAAACCCCAGAGGACCTGCATTGTCAAGATGATGAGCACCAGGAACCTGTGGAAAAACATTGTGGTGCTGTGTGTCAACTCGTAAGTGTGTTGCGTTTGTGGCTGGGCTTGTACAGTTCCTTTGCAAATCAAAGCCTACATCCGTTGTGTTGAGAGAGCATGATTTACACATGAGCGCGTCCTCCAGAGAGAAATGAAGACATGCATGTGAGTGTAAGCCTCACTCGCCCCGTGGCAGACGCATGTCTCAGGTAACACCTCCCTGTCCGCTGTCTTATCGTTTGCTTGTGTGTCTCTGTGCAGCCTGACAGGTTACGGGATCCACCACTGCTTTGCCCGCAGCATGATGGACCCGGAGGCCCAGCCGACCGCTTTGTGCCACGCAGACTATTACACTATGGCTGGCATTGCCATGGCAACCTGCCTGGCGCTTTGCCCCGCGGTGGGGTTGATGGGACGTCGCGGAGGGCTTCTCACCTTCATGATCATAACAGCTCTGGCATCGCTACTACAGCTGGGTTTACTCAACTGTGAGTAATCACATAGAGAAATACGCAAGACGATCTTTAGATTGTTTGCTAAATGGCGCCCAACTGGTCCACGCTAGTTACTGTTGCTGTGCCTGTCAAGCTTTGGATTTTAGCCTGGCAACTGTGCATAAAAATAACTGACACAAAAAATTAGACATAAAAAACCCTTGAGATCTCACATAAAAGTTTTTGTGCTCGCCTGTGCTGAAAAAAATGGTATATTGATAAAAGCGAAATGCAGCAAAATGCAACGGAAAAAAGCTTTGTGAATAAATCATGCCGTACACGTGACTTAAATGACCACTGAAGCTTACAGTGAGGAGACCAAAGAGTGTCAGATCTGTGAGGACACTGAAACGATAGCAATTACTACATCAAAAATAAATGCCATGCTTCCATCATGTTTTGCGTCCTGGAGAATTAGCTCCACCAGCTGTTTATCTCAATGATTCTTATAACGAGTGGATGGAAACGCACATTAATTCACATTTTCTTCAGCAGATTTTCTTGAAATTAGGCTAAAATTTGTGCTAAAATTGGACGTAAACCCGGCTAATCAAAACAGTGTCAAACAAAAGCAGCTTCTCATGCTTAGCTGGAGACCGTTGCTTTTGCTGCCTGATGCCAACAACTGTCGCCGGCATATTTTATCAGCTGTAGCTAGCTAAATAATGCTAATTGTGTGAGCTCTTGATATTTTTTTGTTTGAAACTGAAAAGCCTGCAAAGGTGTTAGCCATTGCATAAATTGTTTCTGGCTAACATTAAATGATGATTACTATAGAAAAAATACACTTGGAGAAGACACAAATGTAGACTTGGGATTTCTTGCTAGCATTTTCTAACAATATCTCTCATTTTTACAAGACAGAAGGTTTCAGGGAAGAGGAGAAACCAATGCATGTAGCTTATAAACCTCTAATAGCTAATAGCAGGACAGAGCTGCTGAAATGACCTTAGACTGTCATATAATGTTAGCACGATACAGTACAGGCTCGCAGTGCATTGATGTGGATATTTTTAAGTATTATTCTTACTAGTGCCATGTGCACTTCATGTACTGACAAATCATGGGATTCTCTGAACATTGAAAGACCTGCTGTTTCTTGCTGCGGTTGCCGAGCTGTGATTGGACAATTGCTGTTCGGGGAAAAGTTTAAGTCGAGGTTCGACCTGGGTTGTATTTACGCTTTGCTTCCCTGTGTCATTAAATCAGTAAATCCTACAGTTTAACTCTCACTCTAACAGGAGCCTCTGCTGATTCCCCCTCTTTTTTGACCTACATCTGCAGTATGGAGTCATTATTTCAAGCTTCAGTGGTTAAATTCCTCACAAATTGTCCTGAAGGCTTTCTTCTGCTTGTTTTGAGTCAGCACTGACTGTTCTGCCCTTTGTGCTTACTAATGACATGTTCTCCTCTCCTCTGATTTCCAATGCTCGCTAATGGAATCCAGTAATTGGGAAGTACAGCCTTCGCCATGACACAGGTACGACTACAGTATGGTGATTTGTGGCATAAAATGATTCTTGAAACAGTGAATTATAAGCAATCGCATCTATCGATGTTTAATTTCAAGGTCACTCTACCATGTTAATATAAGCACTCTAATCTGTGCCCCTTGCTTCATGTTAAGCTGGGTGTTGTAAATATGCTTACATTTTGTTGCCCTCTTCTGGACAGTTCTGCGAGACACTCTGAACAGGAAATTCTCGGTCGCCTTCTCCATCATCGGGATGTTCTCCTCACATGCTGTCAGCATACTCAGCATTTTCTTTTGTGCTGAAATCACTCCTACTGTCATCAGGTGAGCTGCATGCTGAAAAAACACAGAGGGGAGCCTCCTGACTTAGCTTTAATTACACACATGCACAGTAGATGATGAAGCACAGTAGGTGACCTCATTGTCTGAAATAACACTCACCCTGCCTTCCTTCGCACCTCCACACACTTGAACAATCACTGCATGAAGTGGGCAGGCTTGTCTGATTGTTGGCTTTGGGAAGTTGCAGAATGTGTTAGATGCAGCCTGGTCAGAAATTGTTCAAGAAGACCACAAGTACTTTGTTTGACACATGCTGATGCCTGAAGAGCTCCTGTTGCTAGTTGCAGTCATGTAAGACTTCCTCTGTGATGGATCTCCTGTGGTCTGTGTCCCTGTGCAGGGGTGGAGGGCTGGGCCTGGTCCTGGCTAGCGCTGGCTTTGGCATGCTCACCGCTCCCATCATGGAGCTCCACAACCAGAAGGGCTACTTCTTGCATCACGTGATCTTCGCCTGCTGCACCCTGCTGTGCATCATCTGCCTGCTGCTGCTGCCTGAGCCGCGGGGCCAGCCCCTGCCAGAGAGCCTGGCTGATGGAGAGACCTTCACCCGTCAGACCCTGCTCCATCCCGGAGAGCAGCACCTCCTTCTCGCCAAGAGCGACAGGGACTACTCCCGTGTCCACGACACACCGTTACACCTCTCAGCCACTGGGGGCGCCACAGTGGCGGTGGCCACTGCTCTGGCAGCGGTACCTGCCACATACGCCCTGGCGACTGGTGGGGAGGTGATTGGAAATCGTGCCATAGCCAATGGGGTGTGAGCATCATAGCAATACTCCACTACTGTGCTATTAATTGCTCAAGCATTAACTCGACTGAATGGTCACTTGAAATAAAAACAGACTTTTAAGGGAAAAAAAACAGATGGACTCTTGTTGAGGTTTGAGATGGTGGCGATAGTAATTTTGTGTAGTTTGTAGTGATTATGATTCATTCATGAGTTGCCAAAAAATATTGTCCTGGACTAAATTTATCTGAAGTCAGTGTGTGTTAAATAATAAGAAGGTCTTGAGTGGTGTTGGTGATTCTCTTGCGCTGACGTTTCGCTCCGTCGAGAACCATCTGCAGGTGAAAGGAGCAGACGCAAGCAAAGTAGAGCAGACCAGCTTCCGATAACGTGCGAGTTTTCTGTTTGTAGTTTCGACTCGTTGAAAGAGGATTTCACTGCATCTTATAATTCTTTACAAGTTATTTTTGCACTAAATGTCAGAGACACAATCAAGTGTTTGTGATTTTCAGCCAACACATTGGAGATCCAGGGATTGGCTAAACCACTACCACTCGTTTTTTTGCATGAAAGGGCACAAATGGTTTTTACACGTTCTCTCTTCTTTATTTGTGGTCCCTCTACAAGAAGTCCGATGTGGCACTTTATCCTCAGAGGTGAGGTCAGTGTAGACACTGATTTTTTTTAAAGAAGCATTACTGCTGTTGTTGTGGGTGTATGATGGTTGTCTGACGTTGACGCACAGCCGGAGACCTTGGCAGACTGTAAGTGTAGCCTATAGAGACTGTGGGTAATGCTAAAGAAATCTGAGAGTTGAACGGGCATTTAGAGTGACCAGTCGTTGTACTACTGTATGTCTTATGATGCGTCTCAGCATTTAAATGGCTTTATCGCGATGGCTCTGTTCTTTTAACAAAACAGAGAATGTAATTTAAGAAAACCAGTATTTATTTTGTCATGCTGCCAAGGGCAATTTTGTTGCTTGAAATACCTCCTTAATTAGCCAATATTTCCACTCCGACTCTCACTCCTTGTTCTCTGTACTGTGGTAATGTCGTAATCCTGCTCCTAGGATGTGTAACTCTAGCCAGAAAGCACAATATTTTACAGTTTTTTGAAATAAACGTTTGTGAAGATTAGAATAGAGCAGCGCAGTCTGCGTAGACCTGGCCTAGTTGTGATTAGTGTACATTTATACACTTTACTATGTAAGTATCCCTTAGGACTGGATAAAAATATAAAAAGGTATGTATACATGTGCCATCCATTCATAATGTATGGACCATCAACCTTACTTTTATAGGATATAAGCACATTGAATAGATAAACCATGCCATCAACCATTTTTGTCCAAATATACCTGAATCCACAGATCAAACAGATCTTCCTTAGTTTTTAAAATCATGTTTAGTACACAGCACGTATTTTGAACACACTGTATGGTTTGGTAGTTTGTATGTTTTCAACAGTTTTCAACACTCGGAGAAAGAAAAAAAAGAAAAGAAAAAAGAACTCAACCACTAATGCTGTTTTCTAAGTGTTATTTTTTTAATATGATGCATTTGTACAAAAAGCCATAGGCCTACATGTTTTGATAATAAACCACTTAATTTATTATGTCAATAAAAGAACACTTAATGTGACCATGTGGTTATTGTGTTGGAGTATGATTACAGTATCTGAAGGAGTATTTAAGTCCAGATATGAGGAGGAACTTGCCATGTGTTTGTTCCATCCTAAATGTCCTCAGTTCAATAATCAAACAAGCTCAAAAGTGCTCAGGGTGAAGCTCCAGCTCCTTTTTGATCCTGTTCTCCACCAACAGACCGAGGTTAGAGTCTGTCATTGGTAGACTGTAACTCACAAATACTTGCTTTTTGGTCTTCTTTGCTGCAAAATACACAAAAACAGACAATTATTTCTCTTTCAATTTGAATACATGCACTTTTTTTTAGCTATTGTACACTGCCACAGTTATTTTATTTCTCCAATATCAATCAAACTTAAGTCACCAGTCTCTGAAGTTGTGAAAACTAATTATAATTACTAATAACTTACTATAAAGCACAATTTTTAGGGGGAAATTATTATTTTGGGGGAAATATACACATATTTAACCTGAAATTTCATTTGTTTTCTTAAATAGTGCTTTACAAATGCTGACTTACTTATGTTGTGTTTTTCACACCATACAGGCAGCCACTGGTTTTGTCTAAATCTGGTGTGGTATGACTGTTGACCTGTGGAGACTTGAAACTCGCATGAATCCAATCTGTCACAATCAGCATCATTATCACTTTTATTTTTGTCAGACTTTTATTATCGTTTCATGGCTACACAATGCAGACTTTTCAAATCAATCTGCCCTTTAACGCACTCTCTGACAACACTAAAAGCAAAAGTGATGTTTACTGTGAACAATAACCAAACTCAAACAAGTTTCAAGTCTCTGCGTATTGATTTTCACATTGCACTAAAATGAATGGAGGCTGTTTGCTGCCTAGAAAATAGGAAAAACCCCTGAAACACACAAGATTTTGCTGTTTGCTAAAGCGTACATAAATACTGTTTATGGTTATTTATATATCCACAAAAGATGACAACATTGGGAGCTTAAAAGAGTGTTTCATGACTTATTATAACTTCCTGCATTAGCAAACACAGTAATGAGAAAAATAAATTCATTTCAAAGTCATTCATCATTACCTAATCTCTGTGACAAAGAATTTGGAGCAGTGTTGGACGGGTCCCCCATGACTAATGTGGATAATGGCATTGAATCCTGCAGACAGAAAAAAAGCACAACAGTTATTAGTAGCATTTAAAAAAGAAATTAATTGGTTGCTCCAACATATTAAGTAATATTTCCCTCTTGTATTGTCTATTTGTCCCTTCAGGTATACACAGATGTATTGAAACTGAGGGCCACAGATCCCAGATGCATTTTGACTATTTGTTCATCTTCCAGTGACTCGTGATTGATGACAGCATATTTGTCTCTATGGCGGGTGTTATGGTAGAGGATGTCAAGGAAAAAAAAAATTGTATCATGAGCAGCAGATTTATTAGTTTTTGCTTTCTAAGGATCCATTAACCAACCAGTGGCCCTGTGCTGGAACAGTTCTCGATCAAAGACATTAGATTATGACACAGGTTACTACACAACAGAGAGACAAGACAATGTGTTATTAAAGGATCAACTCATCCAGATCACAACAAAATATGTTGCCACTTGTCGTTCGTGGTCTATAGCTGTGGATGCAAGAGGATAGCGATATGGATAAAATCACTGGAAATGTGATTTTATATCACATGATTGATATATATTATTATATGATAGAAATTGTTACTGGATAAATTGATTACACAGGAGTATCTGGTTCTGGTTTTAATCTAAAAATCTATTGCTGCCATTCATCAGTTCTACTCATCGTTTATACCCACAGAAACATTTAAGGGATAAATACCAGACAAAAATCCTTAGGTTTTCTACTTAAGTGTGACACTTAAGGTTGGATTTCCTTAGCTGTGGGAGTTACTTAAGGTTGTTGCACAGAATCTGTTAAAAGGTTTCTTTAGTTAAGGAAAAATGTTAAGATATTTGCAGCAATGAAAGAGATTTTACAGCAGTAAAATCGCTGGCATTAGCGCTTGTGATACCGGTTAAGATCTCACCTATATCGTCCTACAAAAATCAATTCCTCGTCGTCTGGTTTAAACGGAGACCTTTTATGCTCGTGTCTACCACAAAATAAGAGTCCTACTACTTACTTTTATTCATGTATATTTTGCCTGGAGCGTGTTTCACTTACGTATTTGCTGCTCATTGAGACCGCCAGGTTGGACAACACCGGCGTCGAACCGACCCAGAGGAAAAACCCGCCGCTGAGCTTCATCACGTGAAAGTGTACGGCCTGCTCCAGAATCTTCTCCGAGAAATTGTGCACCGAGATGGCGTCAAACATCGCTCCGTTCTGTGTTTCCGTCATTTTGTTTTACTTCACTATAAGTGACGCTGCTAGCCGCGACGATACTCGTGCTGACTGTAAACAGAAACAGTAACTTCCGGGTTCATCAAGAAATACGGCAGCCCAGAGCAAACGATCGATGTGCCATCGATGTTAGAGAGTGAGGCACCAGCACAACTGATTTAAGCCATAAAAAAAAATGAGATAAAATAAATACCGCACTTGTTTATTAAATATATATCGATGATCTGCTCAACTTTCTGGATTAACTGATTGTCAATTTGATAACTTTATTTATTCCCCACTTTTCAAAATAAAATTACATATTACAAATTAAAGTAAAATTAAATAACTGGGTATAATACCCCAAATATAAAAGTAAGATTGTATATATATAAATATAAATATAAAAGCCTTGACTGCAAAGGCCTGGTCTCTTTTAGTCTTGAGCTGGGACTTAGGAACAGCCAGAGGAACCCTGCTTGATGATCTGATCTTGTAGGAAAGCAATAATTCAACAATATCTGAATTTTACAGTGATCTTAAAATAAATTCTAAAACTGAAAGGTGAACAGTGAAGAGAGGCTAAAACAGAGGTGATATAAGCTTGTCTTCTGGGGTTTGTTAAAACCTGTGCAGCTGCGTTTTATACCAGCGCAAGGCATGAGATCGTGTTTCAGCTCAACCCTGAGTACAGTGAATAACAATAATCTAACAGAGACAATATAAAAGCATGTATGACCTTCTCAAGATCACGTCAAGAGAGAAAATGTCTGAAAATAGTGAAAAATGCAGATCATAATATCCCAGAAACAAAAGGTGATGGCTTCAAACTGCTATTATGTATATATATATGTATTGCTGTCAAAATAACAGAACAAAGTCCAAAGGTATTCATTTTAGTGTCAAATAAATCAAGGAAAAAGAGAGTATGTTTGGCATTTTTGCTTGAAGAATGACACCATCCAATAAGCAATTATCAAAATAGCTGTTTTCGATCGATTAACATTTCAGTTCTACTTTTAACAGCCACAATTACAGCAAATGTTCCAGAGTTACGTGGAATGAGAAATAAATAATCCACTGTCTTTGTGAAATATTTAATCAGAGAAAAAAATTTACACTGAAATCTAGAAATATTAAGAAAATACACAGTATTTAACAATTAATGCATCAATTTTGAACCTCATGAAAACAGTGAAAGTGAAATAATCGACAAAATTAAGTTTCCCAATGTAAATATTTGCAATGAGCCTCCACCACAAAAGGACGGTTTGTTTCACTGTATCAGTCAACCTTCCAGAAAGTCTTCCACCAGTTTGTTGAATTCTTCAGCGTACCTCAGGTGCAGATTGTGTTTGCCCTCTGGCATCAGATGTAATCTAGATTATGGATGGAACAACAGAGTATACACACACGTTATATGTGAAATTTTCTGAATCTTAGGTAGCTGCAGTGTGGATGTTGTTTAAATGTGTGTTTGTGTGAGCGTTCTCACCGGGATCCCTTGATGTGTTTCAGGAGGTACTGTGGGTGGAAGCTGGGCACCATGGGGTCTTTCTCTCCATGAATGATGAGGGTCGGACAGGTGATGAGGGGCAGAAGCTCCATGCAGATACTCCCTAACCAGAGGACAGTAAGGTCGACATATGTGGCTTTGCCAACAGATCCTAAAATGCTTTTCACAGACAGAATCAGGAGATTTAGAGCTTTCAAACAATGAATAATTTGTCAAGGTTGCGTGAAGATTTAATCCAATACAGACCAAAACACATCTAAAGTAGCACAACCAATTCCAAAGTGTTCAAAAAGTTAATTAGAGATTAATTCCTGCGCTCCGGTGATAGTCAGAGCCAGACCTATATTGTTTTCAGGTTGTTCGTCTCATTGTGTGGACACAATATCTCTGTAACGCCTTGAAGGAACTTGATTAGGTTTTGGCGGTCAAAGGTCAAGGTCAGTGGGACCTCACAAAACACTTTTTAGCTATTACTCAAGACTTCACACAGCAATTAGTCAAAATTTCACACAAATGGTTGATATTTTCTATGACTCTGGGTGAACAGGGATGTAACCTGAAACAAGTCTGAGTAGCGGAGGCAGACAACCACAAGGAAGTGATTCTAGATATCAGTTATGATCGTTTTTCAGTCTTAGGTCGCTCAACTTGACTTGTGTAGTTAGTCTACATCAGCGTGAATTCAGTACCTTCTGGTCTTTT
Source organism: Seriola aureovittata (assembly GCF_021018895.1). NCBI lineage: Eukaryota > Metazoa > Chordata > Actinopteri > Carangiformes > Carangidae > Seriola > Seriola aureovittata. Next base: position 25,829,854 of record NC_079369.1, read on the forward strand.
TGCAAACCGTGCGATGCCGTCCACCCAGCCGTCCCACGTTTTAGCGAAGACTTCTGCTCCGTACACCTCCTCCATGGGCTGCCTCATCCTCGCACTCCATTTGGAGACATCACGGACCGCTGTCCCACAAAACACACACACGCAAACAAAACGCAGTTGCAAAACACAGATAACATATATTATATCATGCTCAGTTCACAAAGAAAGCCCCCTGGCAGTTATCCAAGACAATGAAAAGAGGAGTACCATCGTAAAGCTCCAGGTCATGCTGGGAAACGAAGGCGTTGGATCCCCATACGACCATCTTGTTGATCAGGTCGGGGTTTCTCGCTGCCGCGATCAGAGCGGTGATCCCTCCATCACTCCACCCCAGCAGAGAGAACTTACCAAAGCCCAACGCCTGCCACAGAAAAGACAGTAGACTGCAGCTTCACGTTGGATTTGTAATAATTATGATGAGCTGCTGAAATGGCTGAATTTACCTTCATCAGACCCACTGCATCCTTTGCATCTCGCTCGAAGAAGTCAGAGGGAAAGTCTCTGTCTGGGGGACGGGATCGCCCGTAACCACGGGGATCCCAGCCGACTACAGTGAAGTGCTCTTTGTTGAGAGCCTTAAGCTGAGGACCAAAATCTGTCCTCGTGCTTCCTGTGGCAGAAAAGACCAGAACGGTTTTCATACTGTATTCTGACAGAATGTCTCGTCTCTGACGTTAGGAGGATGAATGTTGTTGTATTTACCCAGAGCACCAGGAAGCAGCAGCACAGCGTGTTTCCCTCTCCCTGTCTGCTCGTAGTACAGATCCACTCCGTTAACATGCTGCCTGCCTGAGGCCATGGAGGAGCTGCAGGGAAACAGAGAAGAGCAGCTCCTGTATGTGCTGATGGTCACAGTAAAAACAAACATTAAAAAAAAACAAAAAACGGTTGATTTGTTTTAACAATCCAAGAAATCATATAGTACATCTCTCTTTTCACTGGCCTTCAAATTTAAAACTTCCTTGTGATTGTGACTGAATCTTGGTCAGTATTGTTGTTCCCTTTATTTGGTTGTGTATTGTTATAGTTGTTTTTATAGTAACACACTTTCCTTTTGTGGCAGTTTCAGAGTTTCTGTCTCCAGGTCAGTGTGACCTGCTGTTAAACATTCCTCACGCTGCGCATCCTCTGACCCGAACATGTCAGCAGAGATACTTTCATTAAACACTGCACTCACAGTGACAGCAGGAAACGTCTTCAGCTGAGAACAAGTCTTGTGGACTTTTGCAGGTATTGTGCAGACATTCAAAATATCCCACAGAGCCATTCCCACCCTGCGAGGTAAGATCTTGTAAATTTGAATGGTTCTGCAGGATGTTTTGATTTGTCTTCAAGAAATAAAGTTCACTGTCCTGTAGAATGTCTTCTGCACATAATAAAAGTTGGTGATTCAATGTATAGTCATGGTATGAATCAACATTTTTACAGCAGTCACAGTTGAAAAAAGGTATTTACATCTTTTAAATGTGTCTGTCCATCTTTGTTACTATGTCTCTGTAATTTCTTTTATCTATATATGCATCTATCCTGAGCCAACCTGCCATATATATATATATATATATATATATATATATATATATAATAAAGGTTAAATAAATAAAAATGAATAAACAAATACAACGGTTGATTTTTTTTGTGATAACAGAAAATGTGAAACACTAATTATGATTACTTCCTTTACAAAGACTTTTTGTCCTAAAGGAAAAAGTACCTCCAACACTTAAACCTGTGCCTGATGAATGATGCAATTCTTCCCGTGCTAGACATTAAACCTATAAAAGCATAATGTTCGTATATTTTTGAAGATTTTAAGGACACTTATTGTCATATTTGGAAAATGTTTCATTGTGAGGGCTTGTAGATTTATCAAATTGTTGAATGTATGGTTTCTATTTCAATGGTTTATCATCTTAACAACTATCAAATACTTCAATTATGATTTTTTTTTTTAAATAAAAGTTTTATTCATTTTTAAGATCTTACATTAGTGGGACACTAAACAAAAATATACAATTTAATAGTACTAATTACAGCCACTAAAATAATACTACTAGTCTTTACAATATAATAATGATAATGATAAATACCACCATAAATTTACAAAAAGTAATTAAGTGTAATTAAGGTGTTTCCCAATACATTTGAAGGATATGAGTATTGTTATCTCGTGCACATGCTTCACCAGCGCACTGACTGGAGATACTGCGCCATCTAGTGGATTTCAAACAGCTCTGAGAGGATGACGAACATGTTGCTAAAAGCTGAGCAGACGTTTCCTGCTTCGTTACCGCAGCTCTCCGCGGTTAAAGTCCGCGTCTGTAAAAAAAAAATCGTGCATGTTAAACGTGCAGATGTCGCAATGAAACACAGTGAAGGCAGTTACCAGAGTACGAAGGGCTGGATCGCTGTCGCGGCTCTGTGAATGTCGCCTCTGCGTTTAAACAAACGTCTTCCGAGCAGAAACAACGCCATTTCTCTCAGAGGGTCCCCGCTGCAGGTCTCTTCCTGTGCGGTTAAACATTGAACAAAGTCTCCTACTGAGTGAACATGTAGTCTAATCCTGCACTGCAAGTTTTTTTTTTTTTTTTTTTTTTAAAGGGAGTTCAGGAAGCTGAATTCACTTTGGCACTTTCCGCGTCCAATTTATGGACAAAAAAATTTAAGCGAAAGTACGAAAACGAACCGAAAGGCAACATTCACCTAAAGATTTTAGTTATTACTGGACACTTTGCCCAATATTTATGTAACACTTGGTTTTACTATAAAGTTCCATAGTGATTTTTTTCTCTGTAGGTAATGATTGATTTGCGGAGGAATATCCTCGAATGACCTGCTCCATTGAAACCCAGCAAAATATTAATTTATAATTAATTCCACATCAGAAACTTTATCTCTTTTTCCCCTTTATTTTGAATGGAAAATATTTTTTTTTTACATATTTTTTATTCCATTTCCACGAACTGTTCACACATTTGATGAAGGTGACAAAATATGGAAATTATAATGAAACACTGATACTGCACCAAATAAGGAGATATTTCATGTTTTTTATGGGCTATGCATGGGGACAAATTTATAGTCACTGAGACACAATGACATGTACAGTATGATATGTTATGATACATGGTGACATTAATCGTGTCTGGGGTCACAGAGCTCTCCCTGTTAGTCCTCTGAACTAACTCTGGGGGGGCCTCTGTTGCTTTTCAGTTCCCATCTCTCTCCCCTCATATCCTGCCACATCTCTGCTGTCCTTTGTCGAATAAAGGCTACAATATCCTTAATTTATCCTTGTGTTACATGGAATATTTTAAGCAAATTTCATGAAAATCCACCGAGTATTTGTCAAGCTGTTTCCCTCAAAAACAGAAATATCAACCTCATGGTGGCATCAGATGAAAACTAGTCAGTGGTGGACCGACCAGTAGGCATTGCCAATCCAAAGAGCCATGCTGCATTTTCTGGTTCCAGATTCTCAGCTGTGATGATTTGCTGCTGTTCTGTGTTTTATATCACTGTAGAAAATAGCAAAGGTTTGAATTGATGGTTGATTAAAACAGTCAGATTAATTGGCAATGACAATAATTTTTAGTTGCAGTCATAAAAAAACATCTCTATAGACTTTACTGTGGATATCTTTTGGGTGCAACAATAAACTGACATCAATTTGAAAGTAACTCCTGAGTATCTCTTCTTCTATTTAAAGACAAATCATTAACATCCCACATCCTTTAGTTTCTATACAACAATCCCCCACCCACTCCACCCCCACACACACACACACACACACATACACACACACGCACACACACACACAGACAACCCCTTGTTTGTAATGAGTGAGGTGTGTGTTTATCAATGGGTTCACAATGAGCTGTTCAGACCTAGTTCTCTGAGGCTGACAGGCAGGCAGCTTTTTGTAAACGCCTCCACTCCCCTCTGCCTGTCAGTGCATCTGAGTTGTGCCACACACTGAACCACACAGGAACACAAAACAAAGCGACAAAGTAAGCCGGGCTAAAAATACCTCGATCGCCTCAGAGCGATGTGTCAAAGAATGCACCAGAATTTACTGGAAATGCAGTGACTGATGCGGATTCCAGTGGACATCCACTGAGAATCAACACACACAGTTTAAAATAAATGGGGGGGAAATTCTTAGTTCTGAGATACAATCAAATTTATAAGCAAGACTCTTAAAATTAGAAGAAGTCATGAATCAATTCGAAAAAATTGTCATATAATGAATTTAATATTTTGGGGATTTGTAGCCAGCGACATTTCTCTACAGATGGTAGTGTCGGTCTTTCAGTTCGTCTTTCCACCACTTTGGTCCAGTCTGAAAACACTTGACAACTATTTCATGGATTTCCAAGAAGTTTTGTACAAGCATTCAAGGTCCTCAGATGACGAACCCTACTGAGGTTGGGGATTTCTTTCGGCTCCACCATGAGGTTGACATTTTTGTTTCGGAGTAGAATAATCTTGACAGTCATCGATTACCACGACATTTGGTACAACCATCATGGTCACTTATTAAAATATCTTGACATCTACTACGTGAACTGACACAAAAGTTGGTACAAATATAAAAATACATCAAACCCCTCAGAGAATATTCAAAGATGCAGCAGAATTTATCGGTAATGCAGTGACTGATTTAGGTTTGAGTGGACGTCCACTGAGAATCAACATGTAATTTAAGCTAAATGGGGGGAATCATAGTTCTCAGACAAAATCAACTACATGAGCTGATAAAATGATATCAAATGTGAAGAATTGCAGCGTTTCATTGATTTATTTCACAGCAAGTTGAATATTTTTGGGTTCTGATGACCCCCAGACTTTTCCTTTGGCTCCACCATGAATCAAGTAGCTTGACAAATATTGTGATGATTGCTATGTCATTTAGTACACACATTCATGGTCACCTATTAAAATATCTTGACATCTACTACATGACACAAAATTTGGTGCAGATGTAAAAAATACATCAAACAACTCAGAGCAAAATTTCCAAAGATGTTGCAGAACTTATTGGAAATAGAGTGACTGAGGATTCAAGTGGGCATCCACCGAGAATCGACTGATACTTTAAGCTAAAAGCTCTAATTCTTCGAAGACATCTGCCCCGTCATATATACCTTGAGACTGTTCCTTAAATTGAGATTTATTGCAAGTGGCATGTATTTAGAGCCTCATTCAGAGGTGCTCCTTGTAGGGTTTAACACCTCAGCAGATAGTGATAGCCAGGCCTGTTCTCTGCTGCCCTCTGGCCCGCGAACCATCTTTGTCTGGTTGGTATGTGCCTATCCTCAGTCCCATGACCCTCTCCTGGTCTAAATATAAATATCCAAGCGGGGTGATCCACTGCTAAGGTCACATTACGTCATTCCAAGCCGCATATTCTCAATGAAGTAGCACTGCATGAGCAAAGGTACGCGTTGAAGGCTTTATGATATCCTGGCTCACACAAAGAAATCATCAGGGGTGGTTTGAAAACGATGTGACGCAGTCATAGCTTGTGACAGATTATCTTCTTGTTGAGAGGGCCTGACGGGAGCTGCTGGAGCACCTGGTGATGCAGTCTGAGTAAATTTGCCCTAAACTTATTGGTGTTATCCTGAGACCTCTGGCTCTGACATGGGTAATGGAATAAGCAAGGTACAGTATCAAGTCGTGTGAATTAACTCTACAAAAACATTCAAACTTTTATTACCTGTCACACCTGCTCATTCCCGTTTCCCACTCCTATATTCTTCCTTTAACTGAATGTTAAACTTTCTTTAGGTCCTGCCTGATCTTTATCTTGGAAATTTCAAAGGTACGTTGTCCCGCCTATCGTCACTTCAGTGAAGAATTGATTTATTTTCAGGATAACGTAGTAGAGTGTGTTTCAGTTCCTCATATGGAGGGGCATGTGGTGAGATGCTACACTGAGCTCAGTTTCTATAGAGAGGAGATGTCACAGTGTAGAGAAGCATGATTGAAGTAGTGTATTTTGATGTTACAAAAAAAAAACTATTACAGTGTGTTTTTTGCCTCGTGTGTGTGTGTTGCGGGGGTTGGTGTGTAGCTCTTTCAGCAGCTGGAGGAAACATTATTTCTGACGGCTGCTGAGTACGTGAGGGTTGGTGTGGGAGGGGATACCCCGCGGTGTGGGGGTGTCCCCAGTGTGAACTTCATTCTACACATTTCCATACAGCAGCGAATGCAATCATTAGGTTGCTTTTTTTTTTTTATCTGTGTACACACGTAACACAGGAAATTGGTAAGAATGTGGACCACTTTTTGTAAACATGGAACAAAAAACACGTAAACTCGTTCAGGAATCAGTTACAAACAGGAAATCTGACACGTTCCATGTAAACATTATGTCTGGTCATCTTTTATAATGACTTGGTATATTTTACAGCATAATGGACCTTCTGTCTCTGTACACATGTAGTGGTGAGGTCAACGCTGGCAGACTGCATTATGGATAAAGAAGGTTGTGATGCCATTTTACCTCAAATAATTATTTCCATGTAACCTGGTTAACACCTACAAATGCAGATAGCTGAACTGCTTTTGGATGATCTTCAGAGAAGCCAAGGTGAACATGCAGTATATGACCAAAATGTATTAGTTCAGCTTCTTGATCTATTTTGCTTAAAGGTCCCACATAGTCTAAAGGTAGATGTCCATGTGTTGTTTGATTATAAAGCAGGTCAGGGTCTATATTAATACTGTGAAAGTATCAAAGTGCTCAGTCCACAAAGAAATGCACACAGACTGTATTCAGAAACCGAGCCTTAAGACAAGCTGTCAGGACTTCTGTAACTTTGTGATGTCACAACAAAGCAGTCACCGTCCTCAGCCATACCACTAGGCCCGCTCACCTGGATTCACCATCCAACCTTGTAGGATTTGGGTACTCTGAGTGTTTTACCTGAAATCTGCTATATTTTTATTGGATCACTCAGAAAACAGTCAGCCAATCAGAAGAGAGGATCAGAGCATCCTCTCTTCTGATTGGCTCACCGACCTGTTGTTACTAGAGCTCCAGAGAGAAGCCTGAGAGAGGAGATGTAAAACTACTTTGAGATGGTTTTTGGTTCTTAAAACAACAAATATATCTTCTTATGGATCAACACTTCAAATAAAACACTGGAAAAGTGTCAAATATGTAGTCTTAATTAATCATTTGGCTAAAAATTGCTTTGTATAATATGGGACCTTTAAGAAATTAAACTTCCATAGTTCATGCTGAATGTTTACCTGCCCTACTATAAATATTTTCTGTATATTGAAATCAATACAACATCTATTTACCAAAACGTGATTTAAAAAATGCTAACCACACCAAATTGCATGAATTCAAGTTATTTTAGCTTAAAAGCAGTTTAGCATTAGCTGAGTGTTTATTCTGCATACTGACTGGATTTAGCTGCTACCTCACTCTGTTATCTGGATAAACTGAATTACCACAATGTCAGTTTTTTAAAAATGCATATTAACAGAAATATAATTTAGTAAATGTAGTTTTGATTATCACGCTGTCTATTTTTATCATATTTTTGTTGCTTTATTGTTATTTTATATGTTAATACAACAATAAGTTGTGCTGTTTCTGTCGTCGGTTATGTTGCGGCTGGATTTTGACCTTGTGGGACAGAGCCACTGGTCTCGGGTTAACAATTTCAATGTGATATCAGCACCCTGACAGCCAATAAATATATTTATTTCATGAGCAACACACTTAGGGACTTGTGTCATTGTGTGACCTTAAAGTCACTGGCTTACAGTGACTTGAGATTGTGTTTCCTCTGCAAGGGTGTTGAGCTTTTATACTCCTGTAGCCTACTCAGATGTCTTTTTTTAATGTTGTTATTTCTGTCTCACAGTTTATATACAAATGACAGGTGAAATAGGATCACTTTAATTTATTTAGCTGGCAGGAGGCTATCAGCACAGACTCATCTTGGTCTTGTAAGTGGCATCACCAGCATCCTGCAAACTTGCAAAGCATGAGAAAAAGTGTTCATGACACATCTGTCCAAGGTAGAAAACATTTGGCTTCCTTTCAAAGAACAAAATTTGATTAAAACTATTACTGTTTCTTGCTTTTGGGACAAGCTGTTGGACTGTTTTAGAAACACTGGTTTTCCGGTTTTTCTTTCAGTTCAAAACAAGAGCAAAACTTTTAAGCCATAAAGCCACATTTGCTTGGGAGACATCTGAAGAGGGGAGGGGGGGTGGGGGTGTTGTTGCCTTATTTAGGTAAGACCCTATATGATATGTGCTGATTGGATGGTGGGAGTATTTGCACTTTCTTGATTTTCTTTGCCATCCACAGATGCACGAGACAGGGAGCTGTTGGCACGGCACAACATCACCCACATCCTGTCCATCCATGATACAGCTGCACCCATCCTGGAGGTGAGCTGAATTCTCTGTGTCTCTGATATCGGCCTGTGTGACCCCATGACCCTTATGTTACTGCAGCAACACAACCTCCTATGAACTCACTGGTGTTGTTTTCCCCTTAATCTCCCTGCTGCTTCCTACTCATACTGAAAGTGTGAAATTTTGGCATCAGCTCACAGGTACTCAGAGGTGTTACACCATATTTTCCTGACTTAAGATCTTCATAGGGCTGCAACTAACAATTGTTATCAATTTATAAACAATGTAATTTTCTAGTTAAAGTTCCATATTTGACACTTCTCCAGTGTTTTATTTGAAGTGTTGATCCATAAGAAGAGATATTTGTGTTTTAAGAACCAAAAGCCATCTCAATGTAGTTTTACATCTCCTTTCTCAGGCTTCTCTCTGGAGCTCTAGTAACAACAGGTCGGTGAGCCAATCAGAAGAGAGGATGCTCTGATCCTCTCTTTTGATTGGCTCACTGTTTTCTGAGTGATCCAATAAAAATATAGCAGATTTCAGGTAAAACACTCAAAACACACACTCTAAAAACCAAATCCTGTAAGGTTGGATGGTGGGTCCAGGTGGGCGGGGCTTGGGGCAGGGCTGAAAGAGGCGACTGCTTTGTTGTGACATCACAAAGTTCCAGAAGTCCTGACGGCTGGTTTTAAGGCTCAGTTTTCTGAATACAGGCTGTGTGCATTTCTCTGTGGACTGATCGCTTTGATACTATCACAGTATTAATATAGAACCTAGACCTGATCTATAATCAAAGAACTTTATACTATATGGAATTTTTAAGGAGGGGTTTAGCATTAGCCTTTAGCTGCTGCCTCACTTTGTTATCTGGAATTAAACTGAATTACCAAGATGTCAGTTTGATGTCAGTTTGAACAGATAACATAACAACAGGAATCCCACTTTATACAATATGGGACCTGTGAAAAGTGAAAGAAACAATCAGAGTTTCCCAGAGCCTAAAAGGATTTCTAAGTCTTCTGAAACAAAATAATGTCTTCATATTTAAGTATGAAACCAGCAGATTTTTGGTGTTTAATGCTTGAAAATGATTCAATTGATCATCAGCCTGTTTACATTCTGAGGTTTCCTCTTCAACATTGTCTTTATTATATAACAGGAGCTTCAACAGGGAGGATCAAGACAGGAACAGGATGTAATGTAATACAGTTTACTCTAAAGTCAGATTTCTATCAAAGGCTTTTGCAATAGACCACTTCAAGAGGTGTGAAAGTCACATGTTCTTATTTTCAATTTTGCACAGTAAGTTCATGCGACCTGGAATTCACCAGGTTTCAACAAAATCAGCACATTTCTGAATCACTGTGATGCTGTGTGTGTGTGTGTGTAGACTATGGGATGCAGCTGTGATGCAGATGTAAACCAGTGCACTGTGGGATATTTTTCACACAAGATGCTTTTAGCACAGCAGCTTGAAGTCCATAAAGTCTTGAAAGTGGAACTGCATAAAAAAAAAAAAAAAGGTTTCTGACTTTCTTTTAGAACATGGCAATTTGTGTATGAAAAGGCAGGAAAGGTGTTTTTCTCGTGTGTACGTGAGAGTAAGGAGAGAAAGAGCTGATTCTACTGTGAGAACCTGGTAGACTGAAAGTAGCAATTAGCACCCATGGATTTACATTTGGTAGCAGATGCAAGAATAAAGTCTCCTCCCATCTGCAATATTTGTTATTATCATTATGATTATATATTTTAGACATATGTCACTGGAGAAATAAAACTCAACTGTGTGCTTTCCCTGTGGTGTTATCTTCTCAATTTAGCTACAATAGACACAATAGAAACAGCAGCTAATTCAGTGTTGCTCACTACTGATGTATACAAATCAATCCATATTCATGCAATGATTGACTTGACTTTGTATCTATAGATTGTGATTTTATTTGAATAAATTTAAGAAGTCTCATCGTGAATCTTTTCTCCCTCCACGTCGTCTGAGCTCCTCAGTGTCCGCTTTCACAACTTTCATCTTTTCTTGTTGAAAGCGAGCATGAAAAGCGTTGAGAGATTTCTGTGCACTTTCTCCATCCATGCTCATGGGTCTCATTGCAACACTGAAGAGAAACAGCAACTTGTATTACAGTATCACTACCCAAACTGGTCAACCACCAAAACTTTTTAAAAGGTTTTGGGCTTGAAATTTATGTCTCGGCCTGCAGACCTTCTCTCAGCTCATCCACCCCGGGCCGCTGTACAGATCTCAACCTCTTCTTCTCACATTTAAATGCATCACGCAGCTTTTCTTTTTTTTCTTTTAGACCTCTGTGGCAAAATGATGACTCAGGTTTGTTTTACCAGTGTGGCCCAAATGGCCAGATGGGATGGTTTATTTGCATACCTAACAGTCAAAGTGCTGAGTGATTGATTTCTTGGAAGACAGCTTGATGGTTCCTGAGAGAGGAAGGTAAAAATTTGCAACCACCAAATCTCTGAGGTCAGATGTTCCATTTTCTGATTAACATAATGCAAAATAAAACGACAGGGTCAGTTTTAGTGGTCTGAGCCTCCAAGTGCTCTTTTGCAAGTAAAGACAATTTCTGCACTTCATCCACAACTTGCATGCACTTTGTTTGGGTTTTCTATGCATCTGGGTTTGATGTTACTAAATCATGGTAATAATGAGTTCTAAGTGTGCAAAGGTTTAACAGCACTTCTCAGTATTCGTTTGCATATCCTGACTCTTCCTGACAACAATTACAATGTCACCGACATGCATACATGCTTCTTCAGTATGTGCTTGTTTATTGGTGTTAAAGTGTGTGTGAGCACATGAGTACTTTGTCTGGGGTTCGTGTGGGTGCAGCCTGACCTGTCTGGAGCACTTCCAGAACTTGGTGTGTCCCAGAGGGCTCAGGGGTTTTTGCAGCAGTTGCAGTCATAACGGGACAAGGTAGTTTCTGTCCACTGCATGTTCCATCAGCTGCCAGGTGCACAGCACTAAAACACAAACACACACACACACACACACACGCACACACACCCACGCACACAGGCGAATATCGTTATGTCATGACCTAGCACACCAGTGCTAAGCAGCAGGGTCAGTGGGGCTAAGTTTCAGGGGGCCGCCCCATACACCGAGAAACAGGAAGTGAGTTAGACCCAGTATTCAAACAAATGACCCTCTCTGAACTGTTGTGTAGTAAAATAGTAATTCAACAGGGACTTTATATATATATATATACTGTATATCATTTGAGTCTAACTCCCCCACCCCACCCCCTCTAGGAGATGACGTACCTCTGTATATCTGCTGCTGACCACTCTAAGCAAAACCTGTGAGTATATGATACTTAAGGTCCACATATGTTTTTAGTTTCTAATGTATCTACCACCTGATGACCTTTGGAAACTGTAAAGAAATAGAAATACAATGAGAAAAGTCCAACAAGAGTCTAATCATGATTTTCACATTTAATAACTGTGTAAATATCTGTATAAAATTAACATATCTTTCAATTCTGTACATAACAGAATGACTAATGTAAACCAAAAAAAAGTTAATACCTATAAATAAATCATAAAATGTACAATGTCTTCTGAATACCTCACCAACCTCTTTAAAAATATTAAGTTGGATCAATCAAATAAATAAAATGATGTAGGAGTCTAACACAGGCTCAAGAACTACTGTCTTAAAAAAATACTAAATATATGGGCAACATATCTTGCCTTTCTTTAAAATGTATAAATGATTTAATTCCCTGTTTAATGTGATGACACCTGTAGGATTCAGTACTTCAGAGACAGCATCATGTTTATCCACGAGTCCCGACTGAAAGGAGAAGGCTGCCTCGTTCACTGGTGAGTGAAAATAAATCATAAAAATACCTGATTTGTGTATCAATATACTTCATCATAAGAATCAGTTGCTAAAACTACCCTTCAGTTTAAGTGGTTAAACAAGGGAGGATTCTCCTTGAGGAATATTTGCTTTTTTGTTTTAGGAAAATGAAATATTTCTCTGTTATTTAAATATTTACTGCACAGTTCTCTCCTTCCAATTATTTAATTTAAAAAACGACGGAATCAAGTCGTAAATTAAAGTTTATGGTAACGAAACTGCTGTCATTTGCATGTGAGGATGCTGAAAGGAAGAGGCACAGATATTCAAATATTCAAATGCAGCTGATTTTTGTTTGTAATGATGAGTATTCGGAGGTCCTCAGATTTTTATTAGACCCTGTTTTCATTTTCAACCACATCACTGCCACCAAACCAAATAATCAGTTTGGTTCATACTTTCATGGTAAATCTCATCATCTTTCATCTTTTCTCATATCAAACGTGCAAAATCAGGCATTCAACCACAGCTTTAGGAAAACAGGGGTTTCACTTCTTTGTACACTAAAGAAGAGACTCTCAATACAGTATGTGATGATCGCTACATGCTAGCCTCTCTAGCTTTGAAGCTCTGTGCTTGTCAGCGTGGCAGGAGTGTCCCGCAGCGTGACTCTGGTGGTGGCCTACATCATGACGGTGACGGGCTGCGGCTGGGTGGAGTCTCTGGCGGCGGTGAGGGCGGCCAGGCCGTGTGCGGGGCCCAACCTGGGCTTCCTGCGGCAGCTGGAGGAGTTTGAAAACATAGACCTGGCAGAAGTGAGTGACGCCTCGCCGTTCTCCCTCACGGTTAAAATCCCTCTGATCATTCAGTGTCTGTCCTTGTCCATATCCACAGGAAGACGTTGCATGTGATGCGAAGTAGAAGATGCATGTTGGTGCATGTGGAAGGCAGCACTCAGTGTCACCATCTTTGTAAAATGCAAAATACCCTGGAATCTGGAGATGTAGTTGCACAGATATTTCAAACTATGACCCCAAATATGATGAAATCTGGACCGGACATGCTCCGGTCACTGCACTGTGAGATGTCATATTGAAGAAGAGACTCAAAGAACCTAAAAAGCACATCTCCAGATTCTTGGGTTTTTGGCGCAGTGCATGTTGGACCACATTGTTGACTGTCTTCGTTCTTGAATCAGTGTGATGTGATGAATCCTCTCAGCCCTCAGTTTGTTTGGCAGCTCTCTAAAGACATCATGTGTGTGTTGAGAAAACTGGCTCCAAGGTGACGCCCCCTTTAATCCTGTTGGTCATCAGATGCAAACGGCAACTGGTTTTTCGCATGCACACTAAAGGAAGTTAGAGACCCCCCTGAGACTTTTTTATTGAATCTAATCAAGCCCCAAGTAACAGCAGAAGGCTGCAATGGTCAAATTAATCCGGTCCAAAAAGCATTTTACTCGTTGGAAAAGGAGCTTTTGTAAAAAACCGAACTTATTTTTATGGGAATCACAAACTCCTCTCCAGGAAGACTCTCCTTGTGATCAGAATTTGATCCATTCAGCCCAGTAACGTTTGGAAAATCTACAGAAGCTGTAGGTTTAAATTATTTTATCTCATTAATGTGCAGGGAGCCAGCAGGAAGTCAGATGTCAGATTTATACACTGTTTTACAGCTGCTCCTTATGTAATGATTGTGTACAGGGAAAAGGTCTTTTTGGGTTAGTGCGTCACATGATGCTGTAATAGCTCGGCGCTCTTCCAGAAGACTTGAGTCGTTCTTCCTCTGTTGGATTAGCAAGTAGCTGCTCAGACGAGGGTGCTGCCCCCCGGAGGCTGATAAATGTGTCGTTTTGAACAGAAAGGAACTGGAGAAAAAAATCGAGAGATCCTGTCGTACATGAAGAATGTTTCTTAATGTCCACTGAAGCTTCCAGTGAATAGCAGCAGATGAAAGTATGCTGGTTTGTTGTAAACATATGCTCACCCACCTGTCACTCAAAGAGGCCACACCCTCAATTCTCCATCACTTTAAGCCTTAACAGGTGAGTTATATAAACAGTTGTCATAAAGGAGGAAATTAGCTCTAGAGACCAAAACAGTTTTTTGTACCAGGCTGTAAACATTGTTTATTTTTTTGGACATTTTAACATCTATGGGGATTGACTCACTGTTGGAGCCAGACTCTAGTGGCCATTTGAAGAACTGCAGTTTTTTGCACTTCATTTCAGCCCTAGAGGTTGCCGCTTGATGGAAACATGTATGACTTCATGTTTTCTTTTGCCTAATTTTTCCAATTTTGTGCCACATTTGGATGGAAGCCGACCTAGAGAGGGGCGAGATGTAATAATGGTTCAAATGGGGATAATGTCGCACACTTTCGGACGATATCTCCTCGAAGGCGATCATCATGTTGCAAAACAACAGTGGGTAAAGTGGGCATGTATGTGTGGTTGTCAGTTTTATAAAGTAACAAAAAGTGTCCATTTTAGACACTTGAAAGGTGCTGATCTGGAAGGAGGTAGGGGGTTTCAGATGCCGCCTGATGATCTGACAAACTGAACTACAGGTGTCAGCAAAACAACCAGCACTGAATCCCTCAGGTGGAGACTTGCTGTATCTCTTTAATTCTGATATTTTTTTGACACTTCTGTTTTTGCCCCTCCAGTATCGAGCCTGGTGGAAGGACCGGTACGGGAAGAGCTCGTTGAACGATGAGGGGGAGATCGAAGCTCTTTTAACTCAGAAATCCAACTGCAGCAGCAGCAGCAGCGCCATGTCAACCAACACCGCTCCCGCTTTGGCCACAAGTGGCACCTGAAAGAAAATGTCTTCTGCCAGTCTCGTCTTACCTCTCACCTGAAGCAGCCGAGGACTGGGGGCTTCTGCTCGGACCACTGAACCCATTAAGACCCGACCGATCCTGCAGAGAGAAACAGCAGCGGGAACATTTGTCTCTTAGAAAAATTCAGTAATGATATGTGTTGAATCTCTTTTTCTTTTCTTTTTTTTTTTTTTGCAGTCATGTGACGGGGGAATTTTTTTATGTCATTATCTTGAGTCCCTTTCGTCATGTCATGTCCTCGCCTCTAACTGTCAAAACAACATGCAAGGGCAGTCAAGCATGACACCAAGGAAATATGTACATACAGTCCACAGTGTGAACACACATTTAGCAGCGTGCACTCCCCTGTCAGTTATGTTATGCTGTGTCTTGTACTTGGAATATGAGTATTACTTTCTATAGACTGTGTGAAAGCTGAAGAATAAAGTATCTTCCAGTAAACCACAATCAGAAGATTCGGGCTTTGTGTTGGAATTTGTTTGTAGTTAAAGTCTAAAAAGAAACATAATTAATGCAACAATAGCCAGGATTCACAGAAAATGCCAGTGTAAGTATATTAATATTAATGATTCACATCTGTCTGCTCCTGGAAAACTTATTTACACATGTGAATTTGTATTCTAATTAAATATGACTTAACATGAGAATATTTTTGTGGACCACAAAAAAAATGGCACAAAATTATTTAAAAAAAAGAGAGGGAAACAAAGCAAACTCAGTTTTTGCTATAAAGAAAATTATTCAGACTTTCCTCTCATCTTCCCTGGATGATTTAGGGGATTCACAACTTTTGAAATGATTCAAACAAAAGGGGGGAAAAGCCTTTTAGTCTTTGTTTGAACCAGTTACAAGATGTCGGTACCTATTCAGATTTTTTTTTACTTAAAAGTAACAAAAACAGAATGTAAAAATACTTAAAGTGCTGATTTCAAGTAAAGTAAAGAAACATTATCAGCAAAATGGTGCTTACTTTCAAAAATAAAAGTACACAAAAAAAAAACCCTTCCCCTGTGATTGATTCATTATTACATCAGACATTGTTAGACTATTAATGCTGATGCAGCAATGCCTAGCTGCTTGAAGGAGGACTTTGTTTAAAATATAAATACAGTCTGGTAGTTCAGTTCAACAGGGCTCAGGACTCATTCAAAGAATATAAAACAATATGAAACCATTCAAATAAATTCCACCTAAACTTTTTTATGTTAATTATATATGTTATTATATGTTATTATATGTGAATGCATCAGTTGTAATGATCCATTAATATTATTATGTCATTATACAGCACTGACAGTGACATGTAACTTTTCATACATAATGTACTTGATTATTATACTTTAGCACAGTTTCACTTAGTTTACACAAGTAGCTCCATTTTATACTGTTTTATACTTCTACTCAGGGATCCCACACCATTTTAAACATCACATTCAAGGATTCCTTTTCAAGGAATTTCAAGGCCCAATTCCCAACACGGCATGGTTTGAGACATGTATCATAGTTAATACAGAATTTTTATAATGAGAACTATCAGGTTTTACAGAAGCTAATAATAATAAATGTGTGTTGTGTTACAGTGACGGCAGACAATATGTAACAATATGTTGTGTAACCTGAGCAGCACAGACAGAAACTTCATCATGAGCTGAAGAGGTAAATATATGAATAAAATGTTCAATATCTGTTTAAAAAATGTCACGGTCTTGGTTTTTTTATTTTAAATCCACAAACTTTCAAGGATATCAAGGACCGTGTCAAATTCACTTCTTTACAGTGTTGCAGGGAAAAGCTGCATTGTGTTTCAGTACATTTAGTGGGTATATAATGACTTTACAGATGGAAAGTTTATATTAAATTCATATATTGACTTTATAAAATATGATAGATTGTTACAGATTAAACCCAACAGTGTATTAAAATGTTAAAATTCTCCATGTCCACCATACACAACACTGAAATACATCTTAGATGTGAACACATCAGTGGTGATAATCAAACAGCGTAACATATGTTTTATACTGTAACACTGACGGGACCTACATTTTTCTTACAGTACATTTTTTTTTGAGTTGTATTTTTAAGTCAAATATCTCTAGCAGGACATGTGCATCCTAACAGACTGTCACATTCACACCTGTCCCCCTGCAAACAATGGCAGGTGGGAACCAAAGTGCTCCACACTAAAGGGGGTTATAAATAACCAACTTCAATGTGACACCTAGCTACAAATTATATATTAAATAATAAATAACAATGAAATTATATAATAATAAACTCAACGAAGTAATACTAATGGATAATATGATAAAGTAAAATAATATTGCACTACTTAGTATACAACACTTCTAAATAAACTAATTTAATGTGTTCAATAATTAAGGTTACATAGCTATACGGTGTATTTCTAAGTCTCTTCGTGTTGTTTCTATGTAATATCCCTATAATTGCTCATATGACACACTTTATAATAAACTTCTGCTGTTACTGTCCGTCTGCGGTATCAGCAGCACTTATTCTATTGAATCTTCCAGTGGGAACAAACTCATGTTTATGTGTTTGCAGCGGAGCTCTACTCTTATTTTCTGTAAAGCCTTTATCATTTCAAAGAATTGTTTTTGTCTCCGTCCCGATGATTTTCCACATGTGCGGGTGTGTGACACTTGTGACTTACACCGGCAGCGGCAGCAGGGTTTCCCCCGGTGTCTTACTGGAGATCGAGCAGTGCTCAGCGCGCTGATAAGCTTCACAGGAGAGGGAGAGAGAGAGCGAGAGAGAGAGAGAGAGAGAGAGAGAGAGAGCGAGCAGGTGCGTCCTCCCTCTCTCCGCCCCCCCACCCCCCCGCTGCTGCGCGCTATAGGCTGGAGGATTTAAGCGGGCCCGTCGTAATGATGAGGGCTTTCTGAGACTGATTGATTTCAAAACTTGACGGTTTCGAGTTTCACAGGTAAGACCAAGATCACTCCGAGCCCGGCCACGTTTAGTCTGCGTGGGAGACCAGGGAGGGGGGTAAACCCTTAATGAGTTTTACTGAACTTGGATAAACTCATCATCATCATCCTCTGCTAAACTCTCTCTCTCTCTCACACACACACACACACACACACACAAACAAACACAGAAACACACAGTACAAGACCTGACCGTGGAGTTTGTGTTTGGACAGAG
This sequence comes from Seriola aureovittata, assembly GCF_021018895.1. NCBI lineage: Eukaryota > Metazoa > Chordata > Actinopteri > Carangiformes > Carangidae > Seriola > Seriola aureovittata. The sequence continues at coordinate 25,848,134 of NC_079369.1, forward strand.
ATGAACCCTGAGGTGGATTACGGAGGCTCCGGGAGCAGCGGGAACGGGAAGCTGCGCCAGTGGCTCATCGACCAGGTGGACTGCGGGAAGTATCCCGGACTGGTGTGGGAGAACGACGAGAAGACCATCTTCAGGATACCGTGGAAACACGCCGGGAAACAGGACTACAACCGGGATGAGGATGCCGCGCTTTTCAAGGTAAGAGAAACCTGCATCCTCCAGAGTTCATCCAGATAGAATTAAAAACGTGACTTTCAGAATAAAAGTAGTCTACAAAGTGAAAATAAAATAATTTCCAAGTCTTACAAAGATTGATATGAAGTCAGAATATGAGATTTTGAATGATCCTTTTAACAAGTATGCTATCCTTAATCCACATTAATCATACTTCTACCAGTTTTTGTCTTATTTCATTATTTTAATGAACTTCGCATCGCTTTCGTGCATGAAATGTGGAATATAAACGGATTTATAACTAACAGAATACTTTATCAATTATCGATCATTTGGTTCATAAAATGTCAGAAAATACGTAAAAATCCCAGAAACGCTCCAAGAACCAAACACAGCTTCTTTAAAAGTGATTGGCTTTCATATATAACGGGCTCAAACCCAAAGAAATTCAGTTTGCTGTGATTATAAGAGCAGGAAAACCAGGAAATCTTCACATGTGAGAGGCTACAGCTTGCAAACAGTTGATATTTTATCCATTTAAAAATATTAAAATAACGTTCAAATTATTGATCGACTCATTTTCAGCTTTCTATGGGCTATAAATAAACTTTTCACGCCTTATGTGGATGTTGCCATAAAAACGCACCTCCACATGCTGTGCAATGAAAACTGCAGCAGACCTGGTGGTCTGAGGTAGAGAGGGTTTTTTTTTTTTAACCGGGGTCTGGTCTGCAGGCCTGGGCGCTGTTCAAGGGCAAGTTTCGGGAGGGGATCGACAAACCTGACCCGCCGACCTGGAAGACGCGGCTCCGCTGCGCCCTCAACAAGAGCAACGACTTTGAGGAGCTAGTGGAGCGGAGTCAGCTGGACATCTCAGACCCGTACAAAGTCTACCGCATCATCCCCGAGGGCGCCAAGAAAAGTCAGTAACTCTAACACCTCAAGCATTTAACAGCTCAGCACTGAAACTTGTGCTTTTTGGACTTAAAAGACTGAGTGGTTTAACTTCTGAACTGAATTTATGATTAATAGTTTGTTTTCATGATCAACTGCTTTTATCACATAAGTTTGGAAATGTGTCAGAGTGTGAGGGGTAAAGGTCGCTGACTTCTCACTGCACTAGAGTCGAACAACTAAACCGCCACTGAAGGTCACAGTGCCAACAGATGTGTCAACAGATGTGGACTTTTTCTGTGTGTGTTTTTATATGTGAACTTTCCTGTGTTGCATTCAGGACCCCGGCAGGAGGACAGCCCTCTGAGTCCAATGGGCTATCAGATGCACTCCTATCCTCCACTGCAGACTCAGGTGCTTTTCATACACATGGAAATGAGGGGTGGGGTGGGGAGAGAGAGAGAGAGAGAGAGAGAGAGAGAGAGGATGTGCAGCAGAGACAGTGGATGAGTGCATACATGAATGATGTTGTATACACTAGACACCACCTGAAGGCCTCAGGCTCATTCATTGAATCCCAAAGTTTTTCTTAAATTTTTAGAAACATCATCAAGATGTGGAACTTGTGAAAACTGCATCTGCAACTGATGCACTTCATAGTTTTAGACAATATTCAGCACAAATAACAATATGGTGTTAAAAATGAATCTGTGTTGTATGTTGGTGCCAGGATTTTACACCCTGAAAACCTACGGAAATCTAGACTAGTCACCAAAACACTTAAAATTGTTTTAAATAACGTATTCATTATTATATTTATAATTAATTTTATATGTATATATTAATTTTTAAACAACGTAACAACCTAAAAGCTGCATTAAACCCTGCTCCACATTAACAGAAATATAATTCTGCGACATATACTATACATTATATATACACTAAACTCCCTTTTTTTGTTATTAACTATTTAGTTTTTATATATTTCTATATATTTTCTCCTCCTCACGTCATTTAAATTCCCACATTCTCAGACATAACACTGAACGCAGCCACAAATACAGTTTAAATAAGAGCAGAGTTGGTCATGGGCATCCTCTCTGACATCTATACAACTATATACATTAAAATGCATAAAAGTATACTTACAACATACTTACAGACGTGGACAGTGACGTTTTCATGCTGAGCTGATGGTGTGTGTGTCTGTCTGTAGATGTCTCAGTACATGGCCACACCTGAATGTGGCTGGAGAGATTACTGTCAGGAGCAGGCCTCCCTGCCGGAACTACCCTTCACCCAGTGTCCCTGTCCCCCCCGCAGCCTGCCCTGGCAGGGCCCGTCCATGGAGAACGGTACGGCGCTGAATACCCATACAGAACACAAACATCAGCATCCTTGTCTTGTTTTAGTATTATGCTCATACATCTTTTGTTTGCTGCTTGTTACAGGATACCAGCTCAGAGCCTCAATTTACTCATACGGTCCTGACAGCCAGCCCCCGCCCTTCACACTGGACGCCAGCATCAGATCAGCAGAGCCTCTCTCAGGTACGAAACAACACTTTCAATTCACTATTTTCAAGGGTTCAGGGTTAAAGGTGATTTCAATGTGGAAAAGATCCTTACACAATGTCAATATTACAATATGCAACATGCAAGAGAGTCCACATGTACAAGACTGTGCTTTGTTTGTGGCCATTAAAAAGACATAGTTCAGATGCAGACACCTAAATGACTGTAAACAGGCTCGTTTTAGTCTTTATTCATGCAGACATCTTTAAGAAGTCTGATGCTCTGATATTGGGAAAACATGGAAGGGGGACGCTAATGCTAAATATTTAAAATGACACAGATTGGCCTAACAGGGGCGCTGTGATTAAAGTACCGTGAATATTTTTAACTCTTACATTTACTGTGTGGTTCGTATCAGCCCCTGTAGGCCGGTGTTTCAATATGCCCACTGATCCACTACTCGCTCAGTAGACAAAGTCAGAGACCAGCTGGTGGAGAGAGAGAACATTTAGCCGCTGAAGAGCCAGATATTTAAGCCTGGATCAAGTGTGTTCGCATCTTTCAGCTAGATTGGATTATTTACTGCCCCCTGTTGGACAGAAATGAATTAATGCAGCTTTAATGAAACCTGGACGGACGGCACTGTGCGCTGGCATCCAGGAAAAACAATGGTGAGCCTGATGGAGGCTCCAGTAGTGCTTCAAACATTTTTGGTGATAACATGGCTGTTTCACCTTAAATAAACTTTCATAGTTTGAAATGAATCCAACACAAAACTTACTACACAGATCCTGCTAACCTCACAAACAGAACGTCCAAACCCCAACACAATGAGTCCAGTCAGCACTAGCTGCATATAACAATTAACACAGTTTAGTGGTGCGCCGGTGGCTCACCTTGTAGAGAGCATCAGTCCTGACTGCAGCAGCCTGGGTTTGAATCCACCTCAGGCCTTTTGCTGCATGTCGTCCCCTACCTTTCCTGTTTCTCTCTCTCACTGTCACTGTCATAATAAAAGAGCCAAAATTGACCAAAAAATAACTTTAAAAAAACAAACAGTCTAGTCTAGTGTTTACCTGTTTGCTCTTACTGCCCACAGAACGACACATTTTACAGAGAATATGCAAATAAAATAAGTTTGCTACTTCTAACTCAGATCATCGCTGCTTTAAATAGTTCAAGAGTTAACAGAAGCTCTTGGTACTGGTCTAGGTTCTATATTAATACTGTGAAAATATCAAAGCGCTCAGTCCACAGAGAAATGCACACAGCCTGTATTCAGAAACTGAGCCTTAAAACCATCTGTCAGGACTTCTGTAACATTGTGATGTCACAACAAAGCAGTCACCTCTCTCAGCCATGCCACAAGCCCCGCCCACCTGGACCCACCATCCAACCTTGCTGGATTTGGTTTTTCTGAATGTTTAACTGAGATCTGCTTTATTTTTTATTGGATCACTCAGAAAACAGTCAGCCAATCAGAAGAGAGCCTTCTCTTTTCTGATTGGTTCACCGACCTGTTGTTACTAGAGCTCCAGAGAGAAGCCTGAGAAAGGAGATGTAAAACTACATTAAGATGGTTTTTTGTACTTAAAACCACAAATATATCTTCTAATGGATCAATACTTCAAATAGTTAGTAGAACTAGAAATAAACACACATGAGAACAACCTTTGTCCAAACTTGTAGTTTGGTAAACACTGAAGTCATTAGTTAAAATCACTTTGGATTTACAAGATAACTGTCACACTACAAAGATTATTTATATAATGTGATGCAAACTAAAATCATGAACCTGACTGTCTGATTTTCATATTGTGGAGAAATTGATAAAGACATTCCACTACACTGAGAAACATGATGAAAAGATTCATGCATCAAAATGTGTTGAAAACATGTTGTTTCACCTCCGCCTGTGTCCCCACCTCCATCCAGACTTCCGCCTGCACGTCTCTGTATATTTCCGGGACAGTCTGGTGAAGGAGGTGACCACTTCCAGTCCGGAGGGGTGCCACATCACCCCGTGCCCCCCAGAGAAGCACTACCTGCCGACCGGAGGTCCCGACGTGGTCCCCCTGCCTGTGGACAGCCTCTCGGGCCAGAGGAGGGCAGAGGAGTGTCCCCCGAGTCCCCCGTCCACCCTGGAGAGGGGGGTGTACCTGTGGATGGGCGCAGATGGTCTCTACGCTCGGAGGATGTGTCAGAGCAGAGTGTACTGGCAGGGGGGGCCGTCCCCGTATGGAGACAAGCTCAACAAGCTGGAGAGAGAGGTCAACTGTAAACTCCTGCACACCCAGGACTACCTCACAGGTGAGACAGCAGGAGCAGAGCAGCTAATGAGTCATTTCACTTAAATGATACTCATTTAATCTGAAAAATGATCATCACCATTTTCTAAAAGCCCCAGGTAAAGTCTTCACAGAAATGAAACACCAAATATTCTCATCTGAGGAGCTGGAACCAAATATTTGGCATTTTAAGTTTGATGAATCAAAAAAGTTTGATTCTTCAGGAGCAGTGTCACTAAATCTCCTCCAGGACAGGAGTAATGGTTGTTCGACATAGTTTAATTTTGACGAACCAGCATTGAAGCCGCAAAAGTAAAAAAATCAACGTTTTTTCCGTTAATCACATGGGACTGAGTAGTTTTTTCGATACTAGTGCCGATATGATACCCGAGTTTTGATACCGAAAAAGAGGCCAAACCTCTGAGATGGTAAACGTTACAGTAATCTAAAACACTCAAATCTCCAAGTCTGATCTGACATTTGATGCTCGCTGCCAGTGTTTGACGGTTTCTGATACGGACACATTTCAGTCAGCACCAAAAAAGGTTCGATATCCAGTAATACAACTGATTAATCAAGCGTTAGAACAGATTACTACACTGAAAAGTTGTATTCTATGGTTTGTGCCTCTCATGTATTATCATTACATCTGAGTCACAGAGCTAAGAATCTGGCAATCTTTGGGAAACCCAAAGTTTTTGAAGGTCGAAGACTCGTCTGACCACCTGGATGAAAAAAATATTCCATACGTTGCACCTTAAACAAGATTTTTTAACTTGTTTCCAACGTGTCAACTATGGCTGGAAATTTGCTCTTTGAGTAAAACACAAGAAAGACATGAAGGTTATTCTGTATTTTGAGGATGGAGATGTGTGATTTCTGGGTACTAGAGGAAAAGAGTCAGGTGGGGACCACACCTGACTCTTTGAGGTAAAAATACATTATGGAGTCAGTTCATCAGTAATGTGTGTAGTGTGCAGATATGTGAACATGTGTGAGTGTAAGAAAACCAAAAATATATCAACCAAATGTCCAACCAAACCAACTAACCAAAGGGAAGCGAGAGACTGACTGCTCACCTATATACTGTGTATATATATATATATATATATATATATGTGAGCAGTCACAAGGTGTCAGCCATCACTCTCAATGAGCCACCTCCCAGATCCCAGCAACCAGGAAACTGGTCCAGAGGCCTAAAGGCCGTCACACTTCAGACCAATCTTTGATGAATCTGGAAAAACCTTCAGAACAGGGGGAGTGTTATTGCTCGACCTTCTGGGTTTGTCAAAGACTGCACTGAATGTATTCATCGGAAACATGGTGCTTAGCTCCGTCACTTAAATGCAACGGTCATCTAAGAGAGGCACACACAAGGGCGGGGCTAACAGTAAGTAATCAGTGAAGACTTGAAGTCTTCACGAATCAGATTCATGTTCATCTCTGTGTCTGAAAAAAGTCCAGCTCAGTTACTGGAAGTCGCTTGGGATGAGTTCTATCTCAAAACATTACTACACAGAAACAAACCCCCTAAAAAATCAACATTACTTAACAACTGTGGTAGAAAAAGAAAAACCCTTTCAAGTAGAAATCCTTCATGAGGATAGAGTCACGTGACTTCTACACAGCCACATCATTCATCTCCACCCACCCACATGCTAAGACAACCCCAGCTGTGTGAGTCTGACAGCTAATTGTATTTGCATACACGGTGTGACCAGGACTTTCCGTTCGAATCACCCCAAAAGGTCACACCTCTTCAAGTGAATTTCTTCTGAAATCATTTGAATCTGCCACTTCACTTGTATTTCACCTATCAAAGCTAATAGCAGTGCCCTCCCCTCTGTTTCCCGACAACCAGAGATCCAGAGTTACGGGCTCCACGGTCGGCCCCTGCCTCGTTTCCAGGTCCTGCTGAGTTTCGGAGACGAGTGCCTGGACCCACAGAGACAAAGACGGACCCTCACTGTCCAGGTGACTCCCCGTGCTTTAATACAAGCATCTACCTCCCTATAATACCTCATATCTGATCATAATAACCTCCAACATGAGCTCACTGAAACATAACTGAGGGTGTGAGGTCAAATCAGTATCATGCTTCATAAAATCAAAACTAAATGTTTGGATGTAAAGTCCTGAAACTTTAAAGTATAGTTTGAAAAGTGAAAAATGGGATTTGAAAATAAAAACCTAAGATTTGAAAGTCTGTTAGAACTTCTTCATACTCATAATGTTCAGCGCTGAGCCACAGCCAGACCTCTGAATCACTGCTCACTGCTGATTTTTTTCAGTGATTTAGAGTGAAAATGAAGGAGGAAGTCAGTTCGTCTGATTGTCAGGCTAATTTAACACATCCCTTTGAAAGATTCACATCTGCTATTTCAGCCTCAGATAATGGGACTTTTGGTAACGTTTGTCGACCTGGGAAAATCTGAACAGAAAAAAATCAAACAAACCCAAAAATTGGAGGTTTAACCAATTATACACCAGCCTTTATTTGTCAGGTCTTTGTTTTTACTTCACACATTGCTGATTTCTGTTTCGCGTTGTTATTTTATTCTAACTGGACAGTAGAGAGTCCAACTTTCATCATCTTCAGTCGACACATAAGCTGCAGTAACAGTTGTAGGAAGCCGTTATTTTTCATGTCAGTTGAAGAATTAGAATTTAAAATATCAGTCGATTAATCAATTAGCTGATCTGCAGTGAAAATACCAAACATTCTCCTCATTTCAGCCTCTGCATCATTAGATTTACTGCTTTTCTTTGTCTTGTTTGATAGTAAACTTAATATGTTTGGGTTCTGGATTGTTGGCCAGGGTGTGATGGGCATTTTTCACTATTGTGTATTATTTTATGGCCTAAAAAAATGACAGATTAATTAAGAAAATAATAAGCAGACTAATGAAATGCTGATTTAAGAGTTGTTTTGTCTGTAGGTCGACCAATGCCATTCAACTTTGGACACTGCTTTGCTGCAAATTTCAGTTTGAATTGGTTGTTTTTTTGTTTTTTTTTCAGCGCCAGATCAGTTTGAGTCAGTTATCCAGAGGGCTGAAGTATTATTCCGCCAGTTATCGTTAGTCCATTAGTACAGTCGCATTTTGTTAAAGCACACGATCAGTCTGTCCTCCGTACATTTCAGATCTATCCACTTTTGAAAAGCTCAAAGAGCAGATTTTATCCACTGAAACAAAGTGTTGAAAACAAAGTGTTGAATCTCTGCAGGATCTAAAATGAGAACAAAAAAACCCCAATGCCTTGAAAACAATATAAGGAGCTTTCAACCACATCTCACAATCACCGTCAATGATTGGAGTTTGTTCATCCGCCCTCGATAACAGGTACCTGCTATCACATGACCAAAGTTTAACAGTTCTGTACTCTCCACGATAAGTGAGCAAACTTTATCCAGGAGGAAGACCATGACTTAAAGTTGAAAAGTCTTGAAAAAGCATGTAAAAGGACCTTTCAGTAAAGATTTGTTTCACCGAACATGGATTTAAAGTTATGAAACATTGCTACAGACTTTCAGTTGTTATGTTACACTTTCAAATCCCATTTTTCACTTCACTCAAACCAGACTTTAAATTTTCTTTATAGGCTTTCAAATATTACTTTGTTGCTGATTTGAGCTCATAGAAACTACAGTAGCTATGGTGCCAGTTTAAAGCCTTCCACTCACCTGTCTGACCCGCTGTGCGACAGGTGGAGCCGCTGTTTGCCAGGCAGTTGCTGTTCTACGCCCAGCAGGCGGGCAGCTCCTTCTACCGCAGCTACGATCACCCGGAACACATAAACCCCTCGGAGGACTACCAGAGGGCCATCACACACCACCACAGCAGCAGCCTGCAGGAGTGAACCATGCAGGTTCAAGTGACTGTTGAAAACTTCAAGATGCAGCAACAACCTTTCACACGGGCGACAAGGAAACTCTGAGACAAGGGGACAAAACTTTGGGACAGTGTTAAACATAAAACGATGGACATGTAGTGACAGTTAGTGTTTGCCTGGTACGGTCCGGTGTGTGTTTGTCAGTGTGTGTATGTGTGTATGTGTGTGTGTGTGTGTGTGTGTGTGTGGCTGAAAACAAATCTGCAGTGTAACTGTTTTTTTCCTCACTGTATATTTAGGGGATCATGAATATTTTCCAGACTTACTATGCAAACAAAACTGACAGCTTAGGTGATTGTACTATAGAAAACTAAGTTACATTTTTTGTGCCTTAAATAAATAGTTAGACATTTTGGGAAGCATGCTTTTTCACTTTCTTTCTGAGAGTTTGACGAGAAGATTGATCTAACTCTCATACACAACAGTTATATATACTGCTGCAGCCAGCTACTGTTTAGCTTAGCTTAGCTTAGCTTAGCATAAAGACTGGAGACGGGGGGAAACAGCTAGCATGACTCCGTCCAGAGGTAATAAAATACATGTATCAGCACCTCCAAAGCTCACAATTTATACAGGTAAAAACGACACGTAAAAAACAACAATCCCATGTTTTACAATGGGTTTTGTTTGGGACTATTTCTTCTTGGCACCATACGGCCCTCGTGAAGCACCTCATAGTTGTTTTTACAGTCTGTTTAATCTGCGGCAAAACCCTAACGAAGTATCATGTTAATTACTGAACTTAAAAGTACAGGGAAGAAGATTTTTTTCACCTGTGGACGGAGCCAGTCCAGCTGTTTCCCCGTTTCCTGTCTTTATGATAAGATAAGCTAACACGCTGCGAGCTATTAGCTATAGCTTCATACTTAAACATTGGTGGTATCAAACTTCTCATCTAACCTCTCTCCTTAAGAAAGTGAGCCAAGCATGTTTTCTAAAATGCAGAATTATTCCTTTAAGAATAATTTTACATTTTACTTGTAAATATTTTAGATTTTTCTGTTGCTAGGAGACACTATCAGCATTTATTAAATTATGAATGAAGTCTTATGCCTGGCCGTGTTTATGAGAGAACCTCTCAGGGAGATGATGTTAGATAAGCTTTTTCAACTCAATTTTCTAGGATATAGTTCTAGTCCCATGATACATTGCTAAGTATAAGTGTCATACATGAGATCTGAGACAGAGCTGAAGTGAATGTTTGGAGCTTTTTTACCTTGAAAACGCACATTTCTGTTCTGACAAAACAATAAATGGCTTAAGTGTAAAACAAAAAAGAGTGACAACCTCTGTTCATAAGTGTGTAACGTCAGTGCTGTGTGTGAGTGTCTGAACAGGAAGTGTGGTTCCGATGCAGGATGAGGTCGGTTAATCAAACACTTCGTTATCACAAACAATGTGATGACATCACGAGGGGAGGAGAGAGAGGATGAGGTTGGCCACGCTTTCCGCGCTGCGCAGAAGAGAAAGCCTTCCTGACTTCTGCTCAGAGATTACAGTCTCGTTTCCACTTCCATGGAAAACAATCAGAAAAAAAAAACCCCTTAAATATTTTTGTCACAGCCGTGAAATAATTTACAAGAAGAGGTGAGGACGATGTCATCATGCATGCTGCCTTTCCACCAGGCTCCAGTTAAATATGAACCTTATCACATCTAACAAGTTGTCAACATCAAACATGATGATTTTCACTATTAATGTGCTGATTATAGATTTTATGAAGTCCATAGGGCCCAAGGTGACATCACAGAAACTCAGATATTAAATTTATTACGATAAAACAAACAGCAAAAACACATTTTAAACTGAACGTTTGTTGCATATCTTTTCTGGATGACTTCAACAATTGATTATCATCAAAACTGATGACAATCACTAATTTTACATCAACTGCACACTTGATAAAACAGAGCAAATATTGATTTTTTAAAATATTTCTAACGTCAACAAATACCAAAACAAGACCAAAACCAACAATGAATTGATTTGTATTGTGTCTCTATCCAGAGTCTGGCGTGTCTTATTAAGCTCCATTGTTGTCCAAAAACAAAACAGTGAGTCACAGAGTGATGTTCCTTCGTCAGTTCCATATTCTCTGTCCTGCTGCCAGAAATATTCCCTAGAGCAGCAAATGTGGATTCATCCACCACTGAAAATAGGCCCTAAAAAATGCATCATTTTCTGTTTAAGTAACGTTTCTGAAAAATGACAGTGGCCAGTTGTTTTAGGTAATTACTGAACCTTTATAAAACACCCAATTATATATTTGAAAGCCATTTTGACGCCTACGTCTTTGTTAAGAAAGATGAAGTTTTGGAGGTGAGTTCCTCACACAGGGTAGGAAATGACGTGGACTAACAAATTGTTGGCTTTTCGTCTGTTTTCTTGTGGAATTTCTTGATAATTCTAAAAAATACAAAAATATCACTGAACTTATTCTTAAAGAGTTCAAGATAATACATTTTCTGCCAAGTATTTCAGAGGCCATTTGGACTCATGTGAAAACACATACTGTCAGTTTCAGTTTATCGAAGCTCCAACTAATGTAGTTTAAAAGTTACTGCGATGCCTGTTAAAAAAAACCTGTTAACTTTAAAGTAAAAAACATGCCACATATTTTGGCAGAACATTATCAAACACCTTGCAGTTTTTTCTAGAGCAGGTAATATCACCTGTCACCTGTCACCTTGAGAGAAAACATTGTTTTTGTACATTTCAAAAAGGGGGGAATTGAGTCATTGAGGCAGGACTCTTCCTGTGGACACACATTAGTGGAGGATGGGGTATAAACAGATGAATAAACTACAGTTGTAATACTGTAAAATAGGTGTTCATAGGAGAGGTTGCTGTACATTAATAAACGCTTATAAATATTCTTTTCGACACTTACCACTCCATTATAGTGTGTTAGAATTATATTGAATTCAAAATGAAATGTGCTTAAAAAAGCTGTATATGGGAGTTACAGTGTCACAAACCCTTCAAGTGACTGATATACAGGGTGGCCCCGTCAAATGCCACGTTTCCTATGTAAAATCTGTGTATGTTTCTGACTAATCTTTCTGTGTTTTTACAAATCCAGCTGCACGACATCATCTGTTACTCTGTCTCTACAATCAGGGTGAGTTCAGTCGAATTTCCTCTGATGTGTCAAATTTCTCCACTCACGGTGTAGAAAACTTAGATCAAAGTTGTTATGTTTGTGTAAGTTTTGTCATCTTGTCTCCTGAATGGAACAGAGTACTGGTGAATAAAAATAAAAAAACAACAAAAAAAAACTCCCCCATTCTCACCACTGTTACTGTAAACAGAGAGCTGGTGGAGAACGGATAAGGTTTTTGGCTTTGAACCTGTTTTGTGAATGAATCCGTGGGAGGTCAGAGCTAAGTTTAGAACACAGAGAATCAAAACAACTCCTGCAAGCCCTGCACGGCTTTCCCCTACATGTAGATGGGAAACCAAGACAAGAGAAAATGTGTGAGTGTAGATAATAACAGAAAGTTGTAGCCAGAAGATAACTGATCTAACTCCTGCTACAATACAACAGCACGTCCACACTGTCCTCAGTTAACCCCTCATGTCTTCTCAAACCTTCTCGTGTGAGCTGTGGGCGTGTCACAGTCTGTGTCCTCTCCCTGAGTGACTAGATCTACCATAACCGTAGCGTTCACTTTGCAAGTCCCTACACCCACAACCATAATGACACGTTTTTCTTTTGTGTGTCACGTCTTCCTCCTGGATTCAGTCTTCTGTTAGCTGCCCCGACTAACGGCCTGCAGCGTCCACACCCTGCACACACCCTGTGCTCACTCCCCTCCCACAGAGCTAGACGCTGACATGCCAGACAGCATGAGCTGGAGCTCCAGAGATGAATGGGTAAAGCCGCTGGTTTAAACCATGGTGCAAACAAAACCAACTGTATGCAAATGTGCACTGATGCAAAAATGGTTCATTTGAGTGAGAGACATGGATCTGCAGAGAAGTTATTTGCAGATATTCAACAGGGTGGGTCACATTAACACAATCTAACAGTTCAGTACAACAGCACTGCAGAGATTTCATGATCATTTTTGAAACCATGTGAAGAACCTCTGTATGTTCATAGAGGCTCTGGACATATAAGTGTAGTTCACATTGGTCCTGCAGGGACCTGGATTTTGTCTGTATTGTTGCTATGTGCAGGTTTAACTTTACTTTGCCATGATGACCTGAGAGGTTTTGCGTTTTTTTAGGTATTTGTAATAAAACGATTTATCACATGAAGCAATACCACAGATCACAGTATTAAACTCTGAGCACTGTACAGCGTTAAATTAGCATCGCTATCAGAGATGCTAAGTTTGGATTTGCAAAATTTTAGGCAATGCCACAAACCATAGTACACTGTTACTAATTTGCATTTATATCTCAGTCCTTCATAATATGGCGCTATTTTTGTCCTCCGTGCACAAAACAGGCTGCACTGGAATAAAAGCACCAATTTAATTGTGTCACAACAACTTAAAGAGAGAACCAAGGAGAACCATGTTGTCTGTTGGTTAGTTCACAGAATCGAAGTAAAATGTATCAGATTCTAGTGAAATTTGTTCGAAAGTACAGACTGTGATCACTTCTTAACATACATAACACCAAGGCACTTTCCAGGGTAAGGCCAAAACCACACGATATTACTGAGAGAAACCCAACAGTTCCCACAATGAGCAGCACTGTGGAGGAAGAAACCTCCAACCGAAACAGACTCGACTGGTTGGGTTGAGGAGGAGAAAGAAGGAGTTTATACACATAAATCCTACCGGTGTAATCATGTTGTCAATAATAACATGATAACAAGATGTGGATACTTATGAGGATTGTGTGGCCTTGGCTGAGGGAGCTCGCAAAGTTAACCTCGAAAATAAAGAAAAACATCATGACACATTGTTTTTCAGCCCTAACTGAAGTGCTACTGTAAGTGAAGTAGCAATTGGAACTAACTTCAATTTCATCAAACTTCATTATGCTAAATAAAGAATGACCAAGCTCAACTTTTAAGCCTCAGACACCTGAAAACAGCTCAGAATAATGGAAAGTTTAAGCATCATCTGTTGATGTCGTGTGATATTTCAAAAGCTCAGAAACAAGAAGTCAAATCTGATTTGGACGTATCACTTTTAACTGGTAGTATCACTTTATTGGGTGACTGAAATGGCACGGTACAGAGCGTCAACAGCAACTTTTAAATCTTCAGCACATTCTCCAAGTGATCAGGACAGATATTTCACTCTGAGCTCAGACAGTGGAGACTCCAGTTTGGTTACCAGACACATCCCACTGCTGAAACAAGCAGGTTAGCCACTTACACAGTGCCTGTTAGATTCGGCCATAATTCATTAGCATAACCAACATAACTGGGACTGTCCTGCACAGTAACAATGAAATCAAGTCATTTAGCGTCTTCAAGATTAGATGAACAGACATTTATATCTTATCTAGTGAAGCAGAAATTGAAAGTGACACTGAAAAGTCATGAGTAAACAAAGAGATAACAGAAAAGATACTGTTAAAGTTCATTAGACGATTCCACATAGATAAGAAACAAAGACAGCACAGTGGTATAGAGAGTGGACTAGGTTCATCTCTTCACAGGCTGGATGGAGGAGGGCTGGAAGCAGGTCAGCTGCAGCTGCATGCTGCTCTTAAACTTGTTCAGCAGCTCTTCCAGTAACCTGGCACAAGAGATAAAAACACACATGAATCATTAGAAAAATGTATCTTTAAATCATGAAACAAATTCCAAAAAGTCTTTTATTAGTAACACCGACCCAGTGTGAGACTTACTTCTTATCGGCTCCACTGTGTAACTGAGGCAGAGCGTCCAAAGCCAGTTTGAAGCTGGCACTAAAGAAAAGATGCTCAGTTACAACTTTGTTCAGAAAAGGACATTTATTGACAATAAAAACCAGAACGGTTCAGTGTGTGTTTCCAGGCATGCACACTGACCTACCCACATGAACACACACACACACACACACACTGTGGTGCGTGCACACAGCAGAACCAGATTACTTTCACTTCCTTTCCATAACCCACCAAGTAACATAAATAGGGATTGTAGTGAGGGATGTGCGACTGCTAAGATTTATGTCTGTGACATTCACTACCATAAATCACTGGGCACATACGTGAGTTCCTGTCTGTGCCACTGTGTGTGTGTGTGTGTGTGTGTGTGTGTGTGTGTGTGTCTTGCACTTACTTGCTCTCAGAGTTTAGATATGCGCCTATGGCATCTCTCAGAGCACAGAGTTCAAGACGAGCCTGAGGATAATGCAGGGTGAAAGGGGGTGGGGGGTTTATCATTGAAAAAAAAGAAGAACATCAGAGGTGATGAAATCAAATGAACCCCATCAACTGTCAGTAGTTGGTAGCTTGAACTGAAATATGGCATTAGCAGAAATGGCTGGTAAATCCCCAACAAGTGTGGGGGGGTTGACTTATGAGTCAGGGTCTTACTATGAGTGGTCTTACTATGAGAAAATGTTCTATAATCATGTGTGTGTGTGTGCATGTCAGTGTGTACCTGCAGTGCTCCGTTTTTGCTGAAGGAGGACACACACTGCATCAGGCGACACATCTCGTCGGCAACAGACTCAACAATCTTAGACAAAACCCGAGGAACCAGATCCCTGGAGACCGTGAAGACCTGAGACGGAGAAAAGTCAGTGATGGAAGGAGGAGGTGAAGGAGGAGAAGGCAAAGATACGGTAAACAGCGTTTGGTGGAGGAGGTGTGTCGGCTGCTCGTACCTCAGCGTGCACCGTGATGATGCTGACCAAAGCTTCCTTCAGGTAGTTCCTCACACCTGAGGGAGGAAAAGCCACAACATTAATACAATCCAGATGAACTGGACGATGAGACGCCAACAGAGCTGGTCGTTGGTAGAACGCGACATAACAGAGAGTGTGTGGAGCTGCAGGTGTAAAGTGCATCACACACCAGCTGCATCACAAAGTTAAATGGTAAATGAACCGCTCTTACATAGCACGTATCTAGTCCTACTGATCACTCAAAGCTCTTTACAACACTTGCCACATTCACCCATTCATTCACACACTCATACACAGATGGATCAGCCATCAGGGGCAGTTTGGGGTTCAGTATCTTACCCAAGGGCACTTCCACATGTTGGAGTAGCCGGGGATCGAACGGCCGACCCTCTGATACCTCCTGATGATGCAAGTTCTGCATCATTTGACATGTGTCAACTGACAGCACACACAGGATGTATAATATGGGCAGAATAAATAGCCAAACAGCCAGGATGTGTAAATCTGTGGAGTGAATGTAATGTGAAACAGAACAGGGACGAATCCTGAGCTGCTGGTACGTGAGATTTTAGCTCTGAGAGGCCAGTAGCACACCGGATGCGTGGCAGCTACAGCTTAATTTGTGCGCACATGATAACAGGTTAGAGCGGTCACACTGCCTTCATGACATGTGTCTCACCTCACACCTGTATCGAATGATCTAGAGATTCGGCCTCCTGCCTATTTTTCGTGTGTGATGCGTCTCCCAGCAAAAATAGCCAGAGAAAAGATCTGTTGATGTCATACTGACGTCACACCAGCAACATCACACAATACTGACACCTTCCACTATAGCTGTCTCTGTCTTATGTTTTTTTAGTGACGTTTTCTGTCAAAAATAAATCAGAAATGTGTTTATAATGAAGAGAAATCCACCATCGGAGTAAAATGCAAACTCTAGGCTATGTAGAGAGATAGAGCTGCAGGAGCAGCAACGCAGGCAGTGTGTTCCTGGCATGAGGAAGATGTAACTGTGCACTTATGCACTTCGCCTTTTGCTACTTTTGTCACATGAAGAAAACATTTATTCTGATAAAGAAAACCGTTGAATAAAGTATGATTTTGGTACTGAAATCAAAACTCCTATAGAAACATTCGACATGATACTCAGCCCTGTGGGTAAGAGAGGTTTCTGTGGCCATAAAATAGAAGCACATGACCAAAAGGAGCCATCTTTCATTATTCATGATTGACAATATCTTTGGAATGGTAGTGATCCAAGGAGAAGAGAAGTAACTGCAGACTGAAGGGAAATAATGCAAAGGTTTGATACTGCAGGTCTCAACAGGCAATGAAAATAATGCACATGGGTTCAGGTGGGGGCGCAGCTTTGTTTGTTTTTCATTGTAAACAATATAACGCAACCCTGCGCTGTGAGGAGGACGACCACAGTGAATGTTCTGCCGTGAAGTTTAAATCTAACATTTAGTAAACTCTAACAGTGAAACAACAGACTGAAATTACTGAAACTGGATTTCCAATGCTTTGCAGCACCCACACACTGAACATGAGTCCCACACAAAAAGTGCAACAAGTGAAAGTATCATATCCTAGAACTGTGGTTTAGTGTCCAAAACGTTCCTCTTTCACACACAGACTCACATCGGCAGGAACAAACCAGAGCTCGGCCTGACTTTCGATCAACACGGCCTTTTGGTGATGAGCTGCTGCCCATCTGAAAACTCACTCAGAGCTCTCACACACACACTATAACACGTTGCTTCACATCCTGTGTTAAGGTAAACCACATATACGCATTTAAGTTTCACCTGGGTTTGGGGTGCATCTGGTGAGCAATAAGTCAAACTAAACTTTATGTACACACACATGTCACTGCACACCCACAGCTACACACAAAGGCTACGAGACTTTTAGGGGGACCAAAACAATGATCTTAGTGGTGTTTACAGTAAGCCATCAAAGAGCCGTACTCTACACATGACACATGTGAAACACAGCAACCCAGATCAGACCAGACACGTCACCACCTTGTCATCCCACAGGACTGGTCGGGGCTCAGTTTTTGATATTATTGGGGTCAGTTAGTGGTTGCAGTGGGTGATTTCCATTTCTTGTTTCAGCCTGACATCCCAGGTTTTTATCACTGAAGAGAGGGCACAGACCTTTTTCTCACACGCAGATTGTGCTGCACAGTACCTGTTGGCGTTTGGCAGTCTCTCCAGTCAAAGTATCCGGCGTAGATGCCGGGCTCCAGGGAGCCTGCGATCGGGTCGGCTCGTCTCTCGATGTACGCTTCAAACAGGTTTCTGTCCAGCTCCCGCACAGCTTCCATGCTCACCTGGCAGGTCAAAGGCAGGCCATGTCATGAGTATATAATATCTTCTCACTGTCACCTGTACGTCTTAGTAAGCTGTACATATTAATCTATCTTAGGGCTGGGTCATTCATCTGATTTTATCTTCCATTAGGATTTTGGCTTCCAACGATTATGAAAACCAGATGCTCAAGATTTAACGATTATTGTGCTGCATTCTCTGCATTCAAATTTCATCCCCCCCTACACCAACCATTCCCCCATCCATTTCTGCTGCTATCCCACGCCCAGATATCTTTAACTTATATCGTGTATTGTTTTCCCGTGGAATTGTATTCAACGTTCAAGAAAGTCCAAACTGCTTGGTGTTTCCAAAGTCAATGAGTAATTGTGTTCAATAATCATGATCTCAATATTGATCAAAATAATGGGGATTATGATTTTTGCCATAATCGAGCAGCCCTAATGTATCCATCATCAGAAATGCATAACCCAACTCCATGCATAGAGAAACATAGACAATATCTATGTAGCCACCACACATTCTTGCACTATTTGTGCTGCACAGTTCCTTGTAAGTGTAAAACACTTTGCCGGGCTCAGTGGCAACGATATCATGATAGAGATAAGAATATTTCACCAGTGTTGATATACACTCATGCAGATACATGATATTGGCTTCAACTGTTGATTATTTTTGACCGAGTTAGCAGCTTGGCTCTTCAGATCTTAGCGTCAGTGTTTCAGGGTTGGTTCACTTTGGTCCAGGCTGAAATGTCTCATCAGTTATTGGAAGGATTGCTTTAAACTACAGACATTCATGGTCCTCAGAGGACCGACCTCACTGACTGATGATCCCTCGACATCTCGACTTCTTCTTATTCTTCTAATTTGTCCAAAACTGCAAAACTGATGACATTTCCATCAGCCTAAGCTGTGCTGATAAGCAAATGATAGCATGCTAACACACTAAACTAAGATGGAGAACATGATAAACATTATACCAGTTTATATGTCAGTATATTAACATTAGCATGAACTCAGCACGTGCTAGTAGGACTGTAGATTCTTAATCTTGTTTTATCTTCCAGTTTACAAAATGTTAGAAAATATTAATGCTTCTCACAGCTTCGCAGGGTGATGTCTGCAAGTTGCTTGTTTGCCAAATCCCAAAGATATTTAATTAGCGAGTGACAAAAAGAAAAAAGAAACCAGAATTACAGCCTTGTGGGAGTATGCCTCTGACAATCAGTCGTGAATTGTTGTGTTATGGACAAAAACCTGTTTTGTGAGGTCGATGACCTTTAACCATCAAAATCAAATCAGTTCATTCACAAGTGAATGTTTGAAGAAATTCCCTCAAGTTGTTATTGAGATATCTTGTTCACAAGAATAGGATGGAATACATAAAAACATAATGCCCCTGGCCACAGCTGTCGTTGGTGCAGAGGCATAAAAAGCATCTAATGAAAAATGATGAAAGAAAATGCTTTGGTCTTTTTCCTCGAGTCTTTTTGCACTAACTACAATATGACTAATCAATTCATCTGAAAAATGAAATACATTGTGTCTGACTTTTATACTCTTAACTCTCTGTTTTTCAACTGTTCAGTCGTTACAATTAGTTTAGATTTTTTACTTTATAAAACAATAATAATATATGGTTGTTACTGCATCACAATATGATTCCACTCAACACAAGTAAATTATGATATTAAATTATTGCCCAGCTTTGGATGCACTTACTCCACGAGAGATGTTTTTACCTTTAACTGGATATCCAGCTGCATAAGTCCTGCATTGTAAGGACTAGTGGGACAGCTGTGTAGTACGTGCATGAAGGGGGAACTTTTATTTTTCATGTTCACAGTTATGTTAATATTTGAGGGTTAAATTCTAGACAAACCGTCGCCTGTCTCTTTCTTTCTAAATATTAACTTCACATCACCATCTTTCAAAGAATACAGTCTTCACCCATTTTTACTGGGAAACCAACCGAACACTTCTTTGCTTTGTGATTCAGCCATTAGTCATTGTGTGCAGTTGTGTGACTGTGTCTGTTTGTGTGTATGTGTGAAGAAGAGACAAGATTTGAAATGAACTAAGCTTTCAAGACAATGACCTTTACTTTTTTTTTTTTGAAGACAACACTCATATCTTTGCTCTGAAGAGAGTGAGGGACATTAGGTATCTCTCATCAGCTTTGTTGTTAATGACCACAAATTTCTCATCAGAAGTGTGAGACAGAGCTGAGGACCGTTTCCTTCAGCTTAAGTTCAGCTGTGGATATGAAATGATAAAAAGAACTGCTGTGTAATACTGACCCGTGTGATCTTCTCCGTCCCTGTGAAGCCGTGTTTCTCAAAGTGATCGGCCAGGTTCAGGAAGGTGCGTCTCTCCAGGTACTGGCAGTTACTGAGGATGATGAGCAGACGCTGCTCCTACACACACACATACACACACACACACACACACACACACATTTATACTTTTATACATTTGAGGACTCTCGGATGTTCCCTGGCCCTCACACCTTATGTCTAACTCCACCCTAACGCCAGGTCTCAACCCTCAAACAACAAATCAACACATGAGGATCAGACAAGATGTGCTCACTTTACAAACATGTCATCACTTTTCAAAGAGACCTACATTTCTAAACCTGTCCTCACTTTCCCAAAGTGTCTCCACTTATCAAACGTGCTTACTCACAGTGTCCTCCCTTTCCTAACAATTCCCTTTACTTTAGCTGTGCTTTGCAAAAAGGCCCCACTTTCCAAAATTTCCTTATCTCCTAAAATGTTGTTCTTTTCCTAAAGTGTCTTCACTTTTCAAACTTGTCCTGCACATTATCAGCAGTTTGTTTTTCACACAGAAATCAAAGACTGCAGGCCTACAGACGAGGTACAAGGCTTCAGTGGCCTGATGTGAACTCATATCTTTCTAGTAGTGGCAGTCAGTACCGTCCTAGTTGTTATGTGGTGGTTTATAGCCTGTGAACTCACACAACACTAGTATATATCATGAGCGACACCAGTTTTAACTCTGGTCAGCTGCACTCAGTCAATTCTGGTTGCCTCACCCCTGCTGCTCATATTTGGGGTTGGGGAAACCCCATCTGCACCTTGCTCCATTTCCCTTTACCAGAAGCACTCTACGCCCTGCTCTTCTTCTTCCTCCTCCTCGTCCTCCTCCTCCTCCCCTCCGCTTAACCCCCTTCACTAACATCTAAAACATGTTACAGGAAATGAGGACGTATCTGCTTCTTGTCCACAACCAGGAAACAGCCTGATAACATTTCGTGGTTTGAATAAGTGAGACATGTTTGTCTAGTTGTGTAAAGGAGAGAGCCCACGCTTTGGTGACGCTGGCAGTGGCCAGATGTGGGATTTCAGGTGTATTAACCCCAAACAGTTTAAAGGAAACAATAAATCACGCTTACAGATGTCGGACCGAAGCCCTCTAGAATGCCGGCAAACCGATCCGGAGAGGACAAGTCCACTGCGATGTTGCTGTACACACAGGAGAGATTTCAACATGATATGCATTTAAAATCAAACACACTTCAATCAAAAGATATAAGTGTATGGAAAGTCAAAGAAAAACCTACTGTGATGTGTTAATGTCTGTCTTAGTGCTCAGCTGCTCCAGGCAGTTGATGAAAACCTGAGGTGAACACGTGGATACAGCTGTCAGGCATGTTGTGAAAAACACACAACACTCATATCTTACTCTACATGATGAATTCACTCAGTTCACAACAGATTAAGATCTTAGGCACAGTGACACAAGACCAGTCTGTGCTGCCATAATTGTGCAGGTAACAACAGTCTTGCAAGTTCATGTCATGTCACAGTTTGTATGATATAAAATAACAATATGGCTGAGTGCAATATCCAAATTGCAGGAGCTGCTATTTTTGGTGAAGGGTAAATGTGTCACTACATATCATAAATCAAGTGTTGTGGTGCTACTGAGACCTACAAATCATATTCTCCAGACATAAAGGAACATTGTTGTTGCTTGGTCCAAGCCCTATCAGAAATTACATCCTCATTTTTATTTTTTTTTCAGTGTAAATGAAATTCAAAAATTACCACTCCAACTAAAATCGCTGTTGCTTTGTACATGTGGATCGTAGAGGCAACCCCCTAGAGACTTTGGTCCTAAATTACTGAAACAGTCAGAATTTTGACACAGGCAGTTTTTGGTCTTCAAAGATATAAATTGGTCATACTATAATACTATATTATATACTATACTATCTAAGACCACTGTGAGATTTTACTGATAACGTGACACTCATGAGACAAATAAGGGATAACCCCACACAGGACAGTGTGAAGGAGCCTTTAAACAGTGGACTTAAAGCTTAAACTATGGGTCAACTGTATTTTTGGGGAGTGTATAGACTTCAGGACTTCAGGTTTAAAAATCATATGAAGGAATTTGTCATTTTGGCTGCAGGTTGAGAGATCTTACCTTCATGATGCTCACACTGAGCTCTGCAGCCTGATCCTGGACCTGGTCTAACTGCAGCACCTGAGGAGAAGATAGTAGGACCCACGTCATGCATCAGAGAAAAACTGCTTCACCTCAGGCTGTGTTTTTATTGCCATGATATATTGTGTCAGTGCTCTATTATACCTGGTTTCAGGTGTGAAAGAATAAAGTTTACTCATTTAAATTAAACATGTTAACAATGGCTATTAAATTCATCCCAAGAAGGAGGAGTATTGTGGGTGGTTTCCTTGTGTGAGTGTAACCTTCTGTCACTGTATAGCTTATACAGGTATGTTAATTGTAGGGCTGCAAGAATTAAGCTAAAATCATAGTCAAGGCAGCTTTTCTTAATGACGAGACAATTATTAATAAGTACTATGAATCTGGAGGAACTACACGGGTTTACTGCACCTCAGATTTATGACCACAGAAAAAGAAATACAGCTGTAATTGTTTGGGAAACAGATCTGATTTAACTTTCTTAATTAGTATTGTTTTGTTAACATTAATCCAGCAAGGGATGGAAAGGAAATGTGCAGCCACTGTGAACTACCCTCAGGTACTCTAACCCCTCTGTAACGGGGAGAGTTGAAGTATGAGATGTTCACAACGAATACTTGAAATCTATATAATATATATATTAAACCTGTAAAAAAAGCACTTGATGTAGAGAAGGCACTTAAAACTCCAATAAAGTTGACTGAAGATGCCAAAATAGTGTTTAAGATTGTCATAACAATTCTTCAGTAGCGATTCTCTTACATTAATCTCCCCAGTTTTGATTTCCAGAGGCTCTTTGAGTGACTGCAGCATCTGGACCACGCACTGTTCAAACTGTGACGGCTGCAAAAAAGACCAACGTCAGAATCACAGCACATTAACACGGACGATTAACATGGAGCTGCAGAAAAAATGACCCTCACAGTGACAGTGTCCTTAATGAAAAGTAAATGCTACACGGTAAAACACACAGTATATTGTTTGCTGTATTCTCCACAAAACACACGCAGTGCTATAAAAACAAACGTAAGTAAAAACCCAGTTTCTTTCCTCTTCTCGATGTAAACAAAACAGAATGAGAAAGGCTTATGAATCTACACTGTCAGAGAAATTATTTGTGTAAATAAATAAAATAAATAAATCATTACACAAAGTGCAAAACTGATACTGAATTTAGTGCAAAATCTGTTGTGAAACTTTGCTGAAGTGTGTCTGTTATTTCTTCATTATGAAATATGAAGTCCTGCTTAATGCAATAACATCCTTACCAGGCTGGTGATGCCCTCATTGTCTACAACCCAGTCCTCTTTCTCAGCGAGCCTCTTCACATCTGAGGGTTGGGAAAAAGCACAAATATAATTACGATGTGAGAACGATTACCTGAAACTCAAGGAAAAAAATAAAAAACCTTTCTATATATGAAGTGTGATCACTTTCATTCAGGGTCATTACAAAAAAAATATAAAAACCACAACATGAAATAAAATCAAACTCTTTTCTGCCCAGACCACAATTTGATGTGAGTGTGGGGGAAAGTTCAGTGAAAACCAGTAACTCTTCTCAAAATGACCATGACTAACCACAAATGAAACCAAGCCTGTCTGGTTTTAGTCTCATAACACTTTCTCCATTACCACCCTAGAAGTTATATGAGGTTAGGGTGACAGTTGAGGACACTGACCACCAAATATTCAATGGGCGAAAAGAGATGTGTCTTAACTGTCTGCCTTGGGTGTGTACAAGGTAATGACATAGTTATAATCTCCAGTGGCTGGAACTTCAGTGTCTTTAGGAAAAATTTAAATCTTATTCTTCCTTTTAGCATCATTATATACATTATATACAGCTATAGCTCAAGTTATTTTCTGTTTTTATAGAAACAAAACAAACAAATCTGTAATTAGCTTCGTCCCATTTCTATGATACATACTAGGTGTATAAAATATGTAATATATACTGATTATTATAATGTTTTTTGCAGTTAGGAAAACAAATCCTGTACTTTACCATTTTTAACTAACAGGAAATGATACAACTCATGCACCAACGGACGCCAATCAAACTGCGATCTCAGAATGACAGTGCTTTGATACCTGAACTATTGTTCTGCAATATATTCCTAGTACCGTTTCAGCTCCATCCACAATACAGTCTTTGTAGCTTTGTGCAAATGTGAACTAGCTGCAAAGTTCAACATTGTGTAACAACGAAACAACTTTTTTTCCCCCTTTTTTTGATGATGCCTGTACATATTCAACACCTGCTTAGACTTTGTTTGTATTAGGAAATTGAAGCACAGCTCTTGCTCACTTTGATAATTAAAAAAGGTGTGAATACATAGAAAAGAATTATACATACACACATGCGTGCACACACACACACACACACTTCCCCATGGGAAGGACCATATATGTACAAAAATAAATAAATAAATAAATTGGACTGTAAAAAAAACAATTTCCAGGACAAATATTGTTGCTGTGTTTTTTACTTGGAAGAACTCTGGTGCATAATCATCAGATTATTTGCATTTTGTTCCCATTTTTCAGACACAACAAAATCTTTGGGACATAAAATCTCTGTTATTTCAAAAATAGTTGAAAACTATCTGTCCTCTTCCGTCCATTACTGACTGCTCCAGCTCACAGAGGCCCCACCCCCTCACCTTCTGTAGTGTGCAGCAGGGTCACCATGAGACAGTGAACTCTCAACTCCAGCAGCAGATCCTGGATCACCTGCAGCAAATCATTTGGGATCTCCATAGCGGACAGGGCCTCGTGACAACCCCTGGGTGGGAGACAACAGCAGCAAGTCATGAGATTGTATCGCAACCATGACGATAACCGCCTCAGAACTGCACAGTAAACTGCAGTTTAAACAATCAGTGTGACAACCTGACAGTGTGTATGATTTGTGTAAGCCAGGCTCCAGTGAGTTCGGTCTTGTTCTCCCAGCCACCATAAAGATTCAGCTCCCCCTGTGGCAGGGTGGTGGGGAGGAGAGCGCCCCGAATAAGCTTCACCAGCCGATTGGTGAGCTCCTCAATCATTTTCTATAAAACACGTAGAAAACAAAAAAACAACAGGATTAGGTGAAATTCATTTAAAAAAAAAAAAAAACAAACAAACAAAAAAAACAACTGTGGTGAGTCAGAATTTCAGAATAACACTTTTAGTATAAATAAGAGTCACAAAGCCACTTACTTTAAAGTCGTTCTGTCTCTGTCTGGCATTCTTCTTGGATTTTTCCACCTGCCCAGATTTCTCTCCGGTCTGTGGAGAGAGAAACAAGAAACACTGTTTGATATCATGTGACAACCAGAGATATGAGTCATCCTCCACAGACACAGGTACATGTAGGTGCATCATCCCTGCATGTTTTTTGTTTTTGATTAGATCAATGACTTTTACTTCTTTTTTAACATGAGAATAGCGTGGTGGTGCATCATTTCAACATTCATATCTAAAGCTACAAAAATAAAACTTTGATGCCTTTCTACAAGGCTTTTTGTTTAACACCCCATTAAACCAGTAAAACATAAAAGAAAAGATAAACATAAAAGAAAGATCGTAACTATTGTTTTGATGTTTAGTTTTAGTGCCTTTGTTACATCAAGCAAGTTTAATTCCCAGAAACTAGAAAACAGAATTGAGAAAGACCATCTGGAATAATCCAGTGATATCTTTGTATTAGGCCCCAAAAGAGAAACCCTCAAAGAAAATAATCAGTATAATTCTGTAATCTAAAGCGACAATGAAGAAAGATTTTATTCTCATTAGAGTTGATGAGTCAATGGGATTTTATTTTAACCTAAAAGGTCAGATCGGGTCGTCACGTAGCGCAGTGGGTTACGCAGGTGCCCCATATATAGAGGCTACAGTCCTCGCTGCAGCTGGCCCCCGGTTCGAGTCCCGCATCGCACAGCCCTTTACTGCGTGTCATTCCCCCTCTCTCTGCCTCCCCAATTCCTGTCTCTCTACTGTCCTGTCCATTAAAGGCACAAAAAGCCCCAAAAATTCTTTAAAAAAAAAAAGAAAAGAAAGGGTCAGTTCACCAAAAATGAAAACTCAGTGGGTTCTATGGATTATTCAGAGTAAGAGGGATATTGTTTCTAGAAGGATGTGTTACTGTTGATCTTTTAAAGAACTGTCACTTTTCAACACTCTGAGAACCACAAATGAGAGTCTATTTACTTCCAATGTTTTGGAATGGAGGAAGAAATCTCAGACAGAGTTCTCAAAAACTATTTTATATACCATCTGAGGAAAGTGAAAAAGCATTAATGTGAAGTGATCATTTATGTGTTTTATACAGTACTTATTTTCTTGGCTGCGGAGGTGTTTACCTCACTAAAAAGACTTCCGTTAACATAAGAGATCCAAAGCTTCCAGAAGTTGGGCAGCTGACCGATCACCACATCTGAAAGCTTCTCCACAAACTGCACCTGCTGTGGGGTTTCAAAGCGCCAGGCTGGAACAAAGACAGACACGTATTACACAAACCCACTGACACTCAATATGTATCTATGCTGTAGTGAAAAGTGATGGGGATCTTAATGGATGGACTGGTTTAAAAATGTCAGTCTGATTCTGTAATTCAAAGACATTTAACATTTCTTAAACGTCTTATGTGCAAGACATTGAACTTCCTGGCACAGAAGGCTCCAGTTGTTTGTTTTCTGTTTGTGTGGTTACTGTATGTAAGAAGAGTCACTGCAATTTCCTTACACTCTTATACTGTGATTCCCCTAAGCATTGTACATGCACACAAACAAACACATGTACAGTGTAGAGTCTAGCTCAGACAGGGAAGCCCCTCCCAAGAAAGTGAGTGGGTGATTTTGTGAAGTCATGTGGTGCTCACTGCTGGGTCGTGGTGTTCGCAGGCTGCCCCCTCTCTTCAAAGATGCAGTGTGGCTCAGCCTGCCGAGGGCAAGTGGACGTGTATCCCCCTCCAGGTCCAGAGCTCCGACACCCACTGGCAGACATAACGAAAAGGAGACGTGAGAGGGGGCAAGAGATGAGAAATGTACTGGGGGGGGGGGGGGGAAACACATACCATATCAAATAATCAAATAAGCCATTTTCATAATTCCACATTCCTCAATAAGCTCAGCAGGCTTTCACACCAAACAATCCTCCCCGGGCCCTCTCGGCCTTTCTTTATTTGTGTTCTGATCCATCTCTGCCCCGGCCCACAGCTGAGAGAATGTCCTGTTGTTTCCAGGATGAGGAAACAGAGCTGTGGGCTTTGTGAGTGCCGGGGTGAAGTGGGTTTACGTCGGCCACACTGGGCTCAGTTACGTCTGCTCCTCAGGCGAGCACCGGAGCTCCCCTAGATGGCAACAGGGAGCTGTGCTACAGCGACAAATGAGAAAGTCCTCCTGCAACCACACACACTCTGCTTGTGAGATTAGTGCAATGAATCTGTGAGATTACTTCAGGATAACAGAAGAAAGGGGGTGAAAGTCAACAAACAAGAATGAAAGTGAAACACTGTGGTGCTGAGAGGGGATCATACTTACTACAATGAAAATGAAACAAGTTTGTGCAATGCGGCACTACACCTACATGTAGTGTGTCTAAACGGATGGTGATGGACGGCCACATTTCCAAAACATGTGTCTGACACACACAGAGAAAAGTGTACTGGTGAGTCACAGACTGAATGTGGAGTGTAAGCAAGTATTGAGAAATCCCCAAGCAGAGGAGCAATGTGGTCGCTATGGCTGTGCACACAGAGCAGCCATCCAGTCTAGAAAATGTAAGGAAATTCTCAATTGAGTCAGATTATCTGTAAACACGCAAAGCTTTTTCACATCTCTCTCACACACACACTCACACTCACACACACTCACACACACACACACACACACACACACACACACACACACACACACACACACACACACACACACACACACACACACACACACACACACACACACACACACACACACACACACACACACAAATAGGCCATATGGAGCAGTGTGGTCTTTCCCTGTGATGTTTTCCTCTTTTTTTACAGGGATGAGAGCTGCTGTTGATCCAGGTGTCGGCTGAACCCCCGGAGTCCTCAGAACGCACAAGTCTATGTGTGTGTAACAGTTGAGGTGTGAGTGTGCATGTACGCAGGGCTGTCCTGCGTGTTCAAACTATTAATTACAACACTGTGTTGGTTTCTTGCTGTAAGTTTTAAGGGTAAAATGTGGGAACCTTTTTGTGTTTGCCTGATGAAGACACTGACACAATGTGTGCCACCTCTGCTCACTTCCTCATCAGGTCTGAGGATTCTCTGCAGGTCAGATGGGTATCTGTTCCCCAAGGGGTCACTGACCCTGACCACACAAGCCTGCTTTCTGTCTAAATGCACACGCATAGACACACACATATTTATATATATATATATATATATGTGTGTGTGTATGTATGTATATATGTATATATGCAGTATATACACACACAAATATACATATTATGTATATTTTATGTCCTCAAAGACCCAAAAGCTGCTATGCTTCCTTCTGCAAAACACTAGCCACCATATTTTAAAGTAAACAATGTTTTTTTAAGGCATTAGCTGCTCAGATGTGTCTGTCTGGTAACAGAAATACAGATAAAAACAGGAATGGGAAGTAAAAACAAAAAACAAAAACCAAATAAAACACCCAGAAAAACTACAAGAAAGTAAAAAAGCAACACATTGTAAAAATACCAGTTTGCCCTGCACACTTCATTTTTAAAATCAAATTTTCAGCTGTGTTTTTGTATTGTTTAAATCTTTCTTTTCAATAGTTTACCCAAAATAAACTGATGATAAATAATATAAATAATCTGATGTTCCTGCATTTCACAGAAGAGAAAAATGAAACTTGAAATAATGACCCTTAAGATTATTCCGCCCAGCACTGATACATGTAAACAGCTATCTGATCAACATGCTAATTGAAGTGTAATAATTAACACGTTTCTGCTAGAGTGGTACTGACTGGCCTGAAATCACAACCGCATGTTCCCCAGTCAAACGCGTGAACACCCGAATCCCTCTAATTATTCACTGACAAATCTATTTTCCTACGAACAAAATTTCCTGCTAATTGTATTGACATTGGCAGAAGAAGCGCTGTTCAGGAAATAAGAGGACTGCAGTTTATAATTGAATTGGGCAGAGTCAGATTGCAGCACCAGGGCACGATGAGTATGTTTAGACATACGGAAGCAACTTGCACAGCTCCGCTTCCTCACAAGAAAACTCTGGTTTCAGGCTTTTGTTCCAACAAAGACGGATGGGTCTATTTCAAGTTTGAGGCAATTTATAGGGTAATTAATGGAATCATAACTTCACCGGAACGGCCTCTGGCCTCATATTCCTGACTGGGAAACACAAGAGACAGAGAAAATGACATCAGTTAGTGCAGACACGGCTGATCCATCACAGAGGGATAATCCCTGCAACGTGTGATGCTGACAAGAGCATAAAAGACGGCGTATGAATACACCGAGCTGGTGCATGTGATACGAGAAGGAATAGGGGGCCGCCGGCAGAGGAGCTGGCTGTGAGGTACCAGTAAGGGGGATCCTGGCTGTACGAGAGGAGGGGGGAGTGGGGTCGGGGGAATGTAGTGGATGTGGTTTTATGATCGTGGCTGTACGAGGGCTGCCTGGGTGGAGGGATGTTTCAGGAGGCACGGGTTTCACACTTGGGGCGAGAGGTGAGCGGCAAAGACTGGGGCTGGTAAATATCTACCAGGTGTGTGAGGGGAAGAGGCGAAGAGTGAGACAGCAGAGGGGACAGGAGACAGCTGTCTGCAGAAAACAAATACAGCAAATGACAGAAAGACAGAGGAGTTGGGTTCACCTTTCTGTATGTGTGTGTGAAGTCTGTCCTCAGCCGAAAAATGACAACACATTAGTATACTCTGTAGAGTTTTTGACGAGTAGTCGTGCTGTTTTGATGAGACCCTGTTTTTTTTTTTGTATTGTGCGCTTGACAAGAACCTAGCCAAAACTCCAGGAACAATTCTGAGCCTTAAAGGAGCTATTTGTAAGTTCTGCTATTGCCAAATAGTGTTAGCATTAACATCTGTTTACTTACTAGTCTTGGCAAGAGCTTCAGCCATTGTTGTGTTTATAAGACACAAGGTTAAATTACATCTACTTCTTCTGGTCGGACGGGACGCTACAGTGGCTCGGTATGAGAACGTGACGAGAAACTCTGACCATTCCAGGGCTAACTGGTTAGCATGCTAACTTCAGTAGAAGGATAGAAGTGATAGAAATAGAATCAAGAAAAGAGGGTTGCTTTCCACCTCTGGAGACAGCTGTAGGCGAGTAAAGGAATGAAGTTTGATGCTGAACTCACAAAGTTTCCTCTAGACTGGTAAGTAAACAGCTGTTAATGCTAACGTTAGCCATATAGCAAAAACAAAACTTACAAAAAGGTTCTTTAAAGTCATTTTTGATGTAGTGGACACAATCAGGATTGCAAGTCACAAGAAGACCAATGGCCAAAAAAGACTTTACCATACACAATATTGCCAATAGAAACTGCTTCAAATGGTTGAATACATTCACCAAAAATGTAAAAGTCTTGAAGAGCCATATAAGTTAATCATTTATGGGCCATTCAGTGCAAGGAGTCAGCAGGAGGTCCGGCAGCTCAGCCAGAGAAGGCCCAAATATGTGGAAGCCTGAGGAAGCCTGACAAACTTTTTTGGCGCAAATGTCTAGTGAGTCACTTTCACTGGAATGAATGGAGTGAGGTCGACCTTGGAACATAGTGTTCAGTTCTTAATAAATCCATGACCCAAACGAGGATGCATATGAACGCACACAAACATGCACGACACAATAATACACAT
Source organism: Seriola aureovittata (assembly GCF_021018895.1). Lineage (NCBI taxonomy): Eukaryota > Metazoa > Chordata > Actinopteri > Carangiformes > Carangidae > Seriola > Seriola aureovittata. The sequence goes on from NC_079369.1 coordinate 25,879,384, forward strand.
TCCTGCCAGTGGTTAATTCCACTGATCGACAGTTGGCAGTAATAAACCATGAAACTAGCAATGTGCCAACAACAGGATAAAGGGGGAGGAGGGCTACTGACACCAATGTCAACAACAAGAACAAAAATTCAGCTTTGCAAATGTTTCATCAAGAAGCAACTGCATTAAACAGGCTGGTTATGGCACGGGAGAGTTGTGATGAGAAACACAGAATGTAAACAGAGTTGTATTTATTTATGAGAAAACTCCACAGGCTACCTTTAAAACGACCTCCATTTATATTTCATTACACGTGATCTTGTGCGGTTGTTGTGAATAATGACTCTCCTCTCTCGAGGTGGAGGTAGCGAGACGTTGTTTGTTACCATCACAGGAAAGTTTTAGCCAGCCGGTCGGGCTGAATTTACAAATCGCATGATCTCGTCAGTGGAGACTGTAACTCATGTCCTGTCTGCTGAAAAATAGTCAAGTTAGATTTCCTTTTAAATAAAAAGATGTATCATTTCTGTAACATTAACCACGTCGTTTTAGTTGATCAGATCTCAACTATAAAGGTAGTGGATTAGGAAACACTCATCATTCTTGGTTGTAACATTCATATGGGTAATTCTGAAATACACTGACAAATTTCCTCTTTTGATTTTTAGATTTAAAGGCTTGTTATGCTCAGTAAATGTATATTCTTGCAAACCAGCAATTTTCAGAGTAGCTGGGCTGCCTGTGATTTGCATGTGATTTCAGATTCACTCCCTGCCACATGTTGCTCTGCTGAGGAATGCATATGTGGACTGAAAAGGGGCCATCCCTGACATGATAATCAACTTGATATTTAACTGTGGAGAGGCAGGGAGCAAACCAACCCCCAGATCCATCAAGCCTGAGCCCCGGAAACCACTGTTACCCTTAGCATTAGACATGTTTATGTTCCAGCTGCACTATGTGAGGCAGCCACCCACTCGCAATGTATTTGTGTGGCTGCCTTTGTGTAAGTATGGGTGTAGGAGGGAGTGTGTGTGTGTGTGTGTGTGTGTGTGTGTGTGTGTGTGTGTGTGTGTGTGTGTGTGTGTGTGTGTATGTGTGTGTGTGTGTGTGTGTGTGTGTGTGTGTTTCTGAGTGTGGTTGGCGAATTGCTGTTCTTTCCTGAGCGGACGGTTTCACATCCACATTTTTCTGCTGGCTGATTTAACAGAGGAACAGCTTAATTGGGGTTAATTGTTCCAATCCATCTGTGAAGCTGTGTGTGAGTTTGTGTGTGCAGTAACATGTCAAGCCCTGAAACCCAAACCCAAAGCCAGCGCTCCCTCACTTTCATCTTATTCATATATTCATGAAAAAATAAACACGCGGGCCTCGAGCAGAACAGGCGGGAGGTGGAGGGGGTGGTGGGTGATGACGGAGGGGGGAATGCAGGCAGAGAGCTGGTACCACGGAGAGGCAGCTGGCTCTCTCTTTCCTCAGCTACCTTCAGACTCACATGACATCCCCCAGCCCCCCTTTGATTGGAAATGCTAAATAGGGGTTTTTCACTTTGTGTTTAAAGAGAGTCAGCTCAAATGAGTGTGTGTGTGTGTGTGTGTGTGTGTGTGTTAGTCACCTCTCTGGCCACTGAGGATCTCATCTCTGCAGTTTTGCATCAGCTGCAGGATCCACTTGTGCTGAGCATAGATGCACTGCCACGCTGGGTCACCTGGAGCGTGCAGGTCAGACAGGTACCTGCACGAGCACAAAACACACAGGTGTTAATAATGTACATCCGAAGAAAAGAACAAACTCTACATCTGTTCTTGTGAAGTGCTGGCCTGCAGGATGGAGGAGAGAGCTACACACTCTTAACCCCTCTTTCTCCATCATCCATCACGATAAAAGCTACAAATCTGGTCGTGATACAGATGAGTTACTTATATAGAGAGCTAAATCTCCCAGAGGTGTTCAACTGGGTCAAGATCAGGTGACTGTCAAGGTTATAGAATATTATTCACGTTTATGCTTCTAATGTTTCTCTGCTCAGTTATGCATGATTATACTTTCCCTCCCTCCATCTGTGTATGAATAGTCAATAGGAGAATAGGTGATTCAAATCAGTCCATAGAGAGGTCAGCATCCATTCTAGATGCCATAAAAGACAGAACAGAGAAGTACAGTATAAAAACAGGATGAGGCCTATTATCAAATTAACCAAGAAATCTAGAAAATGATTTTTATCATACAGTAATTCACTTTATCGGGCAAAGATTAGCTGCTTTGAAAACACTTTGAAGCCACTGTGTTGAATCTGAAACTGTCTAAATTTGGCACCCTCCAGTGGAAGCAGCATAAAACACAAAGCAATATGTACTGTACGTTGCTACTTCTTCAATAACTACATTTGAGAAAAAATGTTTGAATATTAGGTTTAAAAGCAAATACTGGTAAACATACTGTTATCTGGTGTTTTGGCACTGACTTTAAATATACAGTATTCACTGGGGTTTTAATCAGAATCAGTGAGAGACGTCTTAATGACATAACAAAATCTGCAAATAGTGGCTTCAAGTAAATGTGTAAATATAAAAGTTCAACATAGACAAACACTAAGCAAAAGAAAGAATCAAATCTAAATTAAAAAATAAACAAATTCATCACTGTGAAAATAACATTTTTAGGCAAAAGAGCAAAATGACAAAAAAGTATTTGTTGTAATTCTCGAATGGGTAAATTTTGATGCACTCAAAAACAGAGATAGACATAAAAGGCATAAAAGTAAGAAATACAGGAATTTTCGGTGCCCATGAGCCCCATTAACTGTTCACTCTCTTATCCACCGCTACCCCCACCCGTCATGATCCTTCTCCCAGACGTTTATGTCCTGGACATCACTCAGTGACCTGTGGGTTCTCTGATGAGTCATTTTGGGCTGTGGCCTCGCTCCCTCCACCGTCAACCTCTGAACCAGCCACTCGTTTGTTTCTCATTAGGTGGCATCTTTCAAAAGTTTGGGCACGCGCGCACACACACACGCACGCACGCACGCACGCACGCACGCACGCACGCGCACACACACACACACACACACACACACACACACACACACACAGACACACACACACACACACACACACACACACAGGGCTCCCACCATCCATGGCAAGAGTAAACAGGAGCTGAGTGGGCGTTCAGAGCTGTGCCTAATGCAGCAGGATGAAAGATGTTGCCATGTGGTTAAGAACTGGTCTCTGTGATCCTGACAGGTCGGTCTTAACAATAATAAATCGGCAGAGACCACAAGTATGAATGGACAGGCGGATGAAGGGGGGGGGGGGGAGAGAAAGGCGAGGGAGAGAGAAAAATAGAAACAGAAACGAGAGAGTGGGACAACAGAAAGCTGAGAGGGTTAGTGAGCATTTGGAGAAAAGTGAGAGGCAGACAGAAGAAAGTAGACGGAGGATGAAGTTCTGGTAAACGATGACACAGACATGACAGACAGACATCAAAGAAACCATAGGGAGTGTAATGATGGAGTATAAGAGATATGTTATGACTCTCCATTTGATGTTTATAGACTGTACACAACATCTAGATTGTATAACGTTTAAAGATGAATACAAAAAAAAGTGCAAAATGTGCAGATAATTAACTCATTACTGCTGTGTAAAAACAAATCAAAGTGTATGAGATGTATAAAGACCACAACATAATACAGACAGATGATTTGAAAGAGCTGTTGCAGGATTACAAAAATATAAAGAGACCTGATGTATCGCTTCTGGTCATGCAGCGTTGATGGCGTCTGCAGCAGTTTCTCCAACAACAGACTCCTCAGAGCTCCAATCCTCGTCTCAACCTCAGCATACACTACACAGAGTAGAGAAACATCAAAATAATGATGACAATCAGCTTTTACAAAGCTGGGAAGTTAATTTCATTCATTTGTTGAAAGGAAAAAAGATCTGTTTACCTTTTTTGAAAACTGGGACTTCAGTATTGCCAAATAGAGATTTGGCTTTCTCATAGTCATTGATCACCACATCATAATCTCCCTGGAACGACAAGTCAGTTCAGTTGTATTTATCAATCATGACACACACTGTGTATTTAAGCCTCTCTAGCTCCACCCTCTGGATCACAGCCAAAACAAACACACTCTACATACTGGAGAAAAAGGAATGAAAAAGCACTTCAACTTTGATGTAAGTTTATAAAGCATTGTGCTCAATGCCCTTCATCTGGTAAGGGCAAAAGCAACTTAAAGCTCCATATAGTACAAAGGTAGATGTCCGTGTGTAGTTTGATTATAAAGCAGGTCTAGGTTCTATATTAATACTGTGAAAGTATCAAAGCCTCAGTCCACAGAGAAATGCACACAGCCTGTATTCAGAAACTGAGCCTTGAAACCAGCTGTCAGGACTTCTAGAACTTTGTGATGTCAAAAAAAATCAGTCACCACTATCAACCACGCCCCAAGCCCCGCCCACTTGGACCCACCATCCAACCTTGCAGGATTTGGTTTACCCAAAATTTGCTACTGTCTATTTTTTATTGGATCACTAAGAAAACAGTCAGAATAGAGGATCAGAGCTTCCTCTCTTCTGATTGGCTCACAGACCTGTCGTTACCAGAGCTCCAGAGAGCAGCATGGGAGAGGAGATATAAAACTATACTGAGATGGTTTTTGGTTCTTTAAACCACAAATATATCTTCTTATGGATCAATACTTCAAATAAAACATAAGGGAAGAGAAAAATATGGAGCTTTAAGACTAAATGTTAAAAAAAAAGTGAAACATTCAATGTGCATTTATTAAATGTTTTAAGCATTGTTGTGAAAATCATGACAATAACTGTCAACATACAAAAACTGGTCTGGAAAATATTTATAAGTTGAAGTTTACTTACATGGACAGATATGAACCTAATGCAAAATTTACAGTCTCAACTATCACCACAGGCTTTAATCAACAACTCTAGTTTAACAAAAACTTGTATAGTACATCAAAAGGTTTGGAAAGCTGACGGAGTATCACCGCCTTTTGAAGCCTGTCTAACAATATAAAGTATAATGTTTCTACATTTGTTGAGCAGTGCTGGCTAGGTCCTTGGTCTATTTGTTTTTGATGGTTTGGATTGTGTTTACATGTATATATTTATGTACTTACACACTGTATATCTTCTGTTGTATTTTTAATAGTTGCTAAAAGACCAGTTTACCACACAATGACAATAAAATGAAGTTAAGTGGAGTGAGGTGAGGTTACACATGGGGGCTGAGTTGTAATTGCATGGGAAGCTTCTCATGGGAGCCATTAGGTTTCATGATTGCTTATTTTTACAATAACCAAGGAATATTAAGCCATAGGACTCGGTGGTCCGTACAGTGAAAGCATTTTTCTCTGTTGCCATATTTTTACATGACAATGTCCTGTTATGACAGCTAAATGAGCTCAGGAGTAGTTTCATTAACACCAGGATGAAAACAATGGCATCACAAATAACCAGATCTAAACACTTCATGGTCAAGGAAGTCCCTCGAGTGCAGACTGTAGAACAGATTTTTATAACCTCCATCACTCAGAGCAATGAAAGCTTTCCTCTCTGGGTGAAGGATCTAATATCTCATTACACACAGTATGACTGAAGCTGCTCTGAATTCATTTTATATTGCACAGGTTGCTGATATTTACCTATTATATGTTTCTGTTGTTATTTTTTACACCACATGTACGGACTTGTGTGTGTATTCTACCTTTTGGATATTGCGTTCAATGTTGAGTGGCAGGTTGAAGAGGAACTTGAAACGCTGCAGCACGTTGAGCGCGTTGCGTGTGGAGTCAGCTTTATCTTTCCGCCCCAAGACCTCCTGGAAAAGAGTGTCTGCGGTATCACTTGCTCCTAGGAGAGAGAGACGGAGAGAGGAAGAGTGGGTGAGAGTGAAAGAGCCGGGAGAAAATGAGAAACTAGGATACTAGAAAAATAAATGCAGATACCACATTTCCCTCTTATTGTCGACCTCTGGTTTTCTTCCTGCTCTGTGTATTATCTGACAGAGAGAGGAGCAGGAGCAGAGGCTGAGGGGCTAAGGAGAAAGTGACAGCTATCTCTCCATCAGACATACTTGGTGGAACCTTTGCACAACTCACTGGCTTCGTGGGTGGCCTCGGATGTGCCGTCACATTGAAAATCCCAAGTTCGTCTAATCAAAACAAAACCCCACCCCCCCAAAAACAAAATCCCTGAAGGGGAAACAGCAGAGGAATATTTCACATTCTTCACTCACCAATCTGAGTCGCCATGAAGCTGACATTCCTGTTTTGTGATTTGGTGATTGGTGCTGTGTGTTTGACGTGTTGGTTTTTTTGGGGGGTTTTTTGGGGGGGGGTGAGAACATATACTATTGGGCTATGAATGGATGAAAGCTATGTCTGGCTGGGAGGCTTATTTACTCTAGACCTCTGGAAAAGGACCTGCTTATTGACCCTCCATTAGAGCAGTCACATTATCAAGGGTGGGAACGCTGGATCTGCTGAGGGATCTGCTCATTTCAGAGAGGAAGACCTACAAAGGTGACTGAACATACACAGTGTACATGTGTTTGGTCTGTATGGACAGTATCACAGTGTGATATGTGCTGGATATTGAAGTTACTGCCCTCTCTTATCATCACTTTGACTCCTTTTGCTCTTTGAGTTTGACTTAAATCTAAACCTGGTTCAAATCAAACACAGGTTATATACAATTAACAATGTACAGTAAAGTACAGGGAGTGAAAGAAATTCCATCTACCTAAATAATACAAAACATCCACATTGTCAAAAATAGAAATAAATTATTTTAAGTTGAAATACGTAAAATGGATGAAATAAAGGTTAATGAGAAAATAATTATATGGAAAATGAACATCTGCCGGGGAAATATTTAGGAAAATAATGATCAGATGACGTGTGAAAGTGAAGGTTTGAATTAATGACTTGAAAAAAAAAAGAATGGAAAAAATGAACGGAACCTGTAGCAAGATGAAGTATCTGAAATAAATGAGCCAAAGAGGAGCAAGGATTTGAAGGGGTTTGGATTTTCAATATAAAGAGGACAATTTTCTCGATGAACACATTTGCACGTCCAAATGTCACAGGTGCAGGTGTGTTAGAAAGTGCCGCTATTTTAAACAAGAGCATTATCTATTTCAGATCATGATTGTAAGAACTGCTTAAAATACTTGACTGAGACTGCAACGTTAGGATGATCAATAAACTGTGATGCTGAGCAAGAGCAGTGTGCGAGATATTCTTCTTTTCAAGGCTGAATATAAATATTCTATTATATCTAAAAAATATATAATATACAAAGATTTTCTGAGAGGTTCACGAAATCATACCCATTCTAGGTTGCAGTATGAAAAGTAAAGATACATCAGAATGAATCATAAAAGAAAGTGACTGTCAATAAAATAACTGCTAATTACACCCATAGAAATAATAAACCTGTTTTGAAAGACTTTGCTTGTCCATGCTGGAAAAGACTGGAAAGCCATCACATAACTACAAAGCACCTGAGATTGCGATGTTTAGCTTTGTGTCTAAATTCCGATTCCATTTCTTCAACCGGCTTGGGATAGAAGACACAGATCACTGTGTGAAATGACACATGGAACAGGGCCTTTGTGTGCTAAACGGACATGTTTTGGGGGAAATATCCCAAAAACTGAATTTGAACACTAACACGGGGAGTTTGCAGTTTTTCTTAAGGTTGGACTCTGAATGAAAGGATGCTTACTGTTGAGGATGTTCTCCAGTCGTTGGGTCATTGATCCCTCCACTCTCTCTGTGCCATCAGACTCCTGTCTCTGGTGGATCGCTGCAACACAAGTCACCAATTAATTCATATTGTAGAGAGACTGTGGCGGACAAAACACACTGAAAGGAAATCAGACGAACAATAAATGTTTGCATGAATGAAGGACCTGGTAAGAAATGTGGGGGGAAAAATAATTTTAGGTTCTCTGTACTGCAGAGTAACCAACGTGCAATCCCCCGGAGACAGGAACAATTTCAATTTCAGGAACCGAAGGTAAAACAATAAACATGCCCCAACCCCAGTGATAGATGGGAGATAACCTCGCCGGTTCTCCGCCCACAGATGCTGCTATTGAACCCACTCCCTCTTGTGCCTGTTCCCACGCAACAGAGAACCTGCCCGTGTCTCAGTGGTGACTGTACCGGATCAATTCACTTAACCAAAGCAATTAATAGCACCGTTTTGTGGTCTTGGGACATTTGGAACCCTTTGACCTTGAGGTAATGTGAATCTAAAATGTTTCAACCATCTGAAAAATAACATTTGGGGGAGCAGGGCTGGAGGTCTGGACGCCAAAAATGATTCCTGCAGAGGCAAGGGAGGGACGAGGAGAGTTAGAGGGGGGGGGTCTCTCCGATGGCTTGTATCCATCACTTAGCATGAAGAGCTTCACGCGGGAGAGGGAATCTGAAAAGAGGGAATGAGAGCAGACAGAGAAAAAGAGGGAAAGCGAGTGGTGTGGCTACCATCGTGAATAAATAAATGGTGTGCAGCAGCGGGCAGCTGGGTGCTGAGAGCTGCAGTGTGGGTTTATTGACAAAGTGGAGGAGAGGTGGAGAAGGTTTAGGAGACCTTCTCATACATACTTGTGGGGCGATTCAAATATGCAACAGGCAGACATCTCAAGAATGAAGTTAAGAGACTGAAATATAGGGGGGAAAAAAAAGAAAAAAGAAAAAAGGATAACGATCCTCTCATTTCTCTTCTCTCCACTTCGCTGCCTTCCTTCTTCTCTCACAGTTGCTCCACTACAAATACTGGCTGTTAGCAGAGCTGTGGAGACAGCAGAGGGAGCGGGAGGCAAAGTGAAGGGGGAGAGTTCTGTAAATAAATAAGTGGGTCCATTCTGACAGACAGAAGCCTCAAGGCAGAGACCGAGGTATTCCTAAAACACGCTGTTCAAACATGCCATTGCCTAATCAGTGCAGACGTTGCTGGCCCTTTCGTGGACCTCTCGACCAGCAGAAAATGTGGCCAGATGCAGGTTAGGACAAAAGTACGTAGACGTGGGAGTGTATACGGGAGAGTACACACACACACACACACAACATACACACACTGCAGGTCTGCTTCACATCTCCACACTCCCCCCTTGCCCTGCAGCCAGCTGTGTGTCCTCTGCGTCTGTCACACAGTGAAGGGCTGATGACGTCACAGCTAACCTAAACATCAGGTCAGGGTCCGGATAACACACGCAGACAGGACCTGAGGAAGAGCTGCAGCTCCCGCTTCACTTCCTGGAACCATTGAGGAAAAAAAAAAAAAATGAATAAGAATAAAAATACAGTGTCCCTGGATTCTAAAGCTGGAGATGTTTTGACTCCTGCTGGGGGCTGGGGGCTCAGGGAATAGGCCCTGGGAATCTGGCATTTTTGGAACACGGTAGCCGTTCCGTTTCCTGCATCACTGGGAGACTTCCTTTTCACACAACAATGAAAAACCTCAAATTTCAACATTTTTAGTAGCAACAACCCTGGACTCCCTGACAGACTGTCAGTCAGTCAATCAGCCAGACTGTCTCTGTCTCAGAGGCACGGCTCAGTTTGTCACTGAGGCTCCAAAACCAAACAGTCGCCATGGCCAGAAACCTTCCTAATCTTTCACCAGTCTGTGGTGGTTCACATGGACTGTTCACAGGACCACTTGTTTCATCACTGAAAAGAAATCCCCTCTTCAAACAAGTAAGATATTGTATCAAACAAAAACTCTGTTAGCAGCTAAAGCAAAAATTATACAATTTATTGAAACTAGAATATATATATATATAAATATAAATACAATAAAAGCCATAAAACTTCTACATATAGGTGCTTGAAACTATATTATTTGATATAAATGCGCATTTAACCCCACAACATACCTCCAAATTTTCCACCCCAGTAACTAGGCCACCTGACAAAGGCAAAAAAGTGTTTACATTTACAGGATCTAACCTGTGACCCTGTGTGAGTGATGCTGACTACCTTCTCTTGATTAAAGTACTTATTATTATATTATATTATTATTATTTATGCCTCAGGTTGTCCACCCACCTTTATACATACATCTCTTAAAGACATGTTGTTTTCTTTTTCTTCTTAAATTTGTATTTTTACTTAAAAGCTATTAAAAAATTACATTTCATTTTGAATTTTTTTTTTCTCCTGATACTAATCCAAATATGCCAGCCCAGGATATCTGCCAACATAGTTTCTCAATCCCGTAAGATTTCCCTAAATCCCCTAAATGTTTATGTAAAGTAACATGACACCAGGAATAACTGTGATACAAAAACGGTCAGCATCTCGCTGTAACTTCATAAATGTACCACAAACACTGAGTTACATAATAACATTGACTAAGAAATAGTATTTAATGTGGATTGGTCAAGCCGGTAAATAAAAATAAGAGTATCTGCATAATTAGGTCAGTCTCAACCACCTTACTGATCCAGTGATTAAGATGTTTCTGGTTTTTCTGGTCTGTTTAAAAAACACATGCACAGTGCTGTTTGGATAAATGCTCCTGCCAATCTGAAATTACAAACGTAAAGTATGGATGTCGAAATGCAAATCTTGTGAGGCCTTGCAACTTGACCATGCACTTCTGATCAGCTGGAAGATTACAACTCCACTAAAAAGCTGGCTGATGCTCCCAGTCTTGTTTCTCCATTTGCCAAAGGCCAACATGAGCTAACAAACCCAAACAGCACTGTAATTAACAAGATCTGTGATTTGTAGATGCAAAAGTCTAAACTGTGTGCTTAAGCATAGAGTTCATAGTTCATTAAAAGAGACATGGTATTTTGTTTTGCTATTTTTGTTGGAGATGGTTAGCTATACTGGAGAGCAATTAAGAAGCAATTAGTGGGAAGAAGAAAAAGAGAGGGAAGGCGAGAAACCCTGCGGATATTAAAGTCAGAGTCCCGCTGTTTGCTCTAAATATTTTCTATCCGCCTCATTCCTCTTTCCAGATTTGGCTTCTTCTCCTTCTATCCACCTAGCCAGCAGCAGTACACTTGTATTAAAAAATAACTCCCGACTTCTATTAAAGTCATCAATAAAAATCTCACATGCAAGCCGAAAACCGAAAATAAACAGGAGGCAAAAATGTCTTGATGGTGAACTGAGAGAAACCTCTAATGCAGCACAATTTCGAGCAAGGAAAAAACACAAGCACCCTGTTAATTTCTTTTTTTCACTGTTAATTTCTTTTAAATTTTTCACAGCTCCATCTCAGGTGAGGTTTCATTTGGACTGACTCGGAACAACAGAGAGCTGCCAAGGGCTGCCCAGAGACAAAGAAAGGATTCACAGTTGCTCAAACAGCTGTGCTAACTAGGCCTGGCAAGTGAGAGATTGCAGAGCTGTGTCGAGCTGGCTGGCTGTTAGCAGCGTGCTGGCTGGTATGTCAGTTTGGCTGACCATACCTAGTATACAGAATATCTCCACTTGAGATATCCATTCTCAGGCCACCACTTCATTATTTATGACTGAGAGCCAAAAGCTGGCCAGGAAAGGATGTTGTAGTGCTGTAATGAGTCGTGGTGAGAAGACAGGACTCAGAGATGACTCCATGTTTTTTGTGGAAATTATATTTGTTAAGTTGGAGGTGTATGATACTCAAGGAGTAGATACTTAAGGAGTCACAACTCTGAATGAAGTAAGTGCTCTAATGTTATACGGTTTATATACAATAGTGTTGCATTTGGGGCCATTTGTAGCTTTATTGTTAATAAGCTAGCAAGTTTGTAGATGCTTGTTTATGAGCAGAATTAGTCAGTGTGAATTTTCTCATCTCTCCTGTACGTTTTGTTACATTGACACATAGGAAGTAAAGGCACGAACAGTCTGGAAAATACTAACAGCTAAAAACAATCATTACAAAGCTTGACTGTGATGAAATGTCTGCTAACCACACCTGAAAACACTTGGACAAGCTACACAGATGTTAAAATGATGTTTTAAAGTGCCATTGGTTGATTTTTTTTTAGTCACAAAGCTGCACAAACTGCAAACATCAACATGTCATAAAGTCGTTGCAGAAAATGTTTTAGCAAATATTTGCCTGTTTACACATCGAGCAGATGTGGAGCGATGTGATTAATTTGGAGTAATGACAGTAATGACTAATGATTAAGGTAAAACCCTTTTAAAATCACCACTAACTTGCAACCACTGGTTAATGTGGATTCTACTTGAAATGAAACCTAGCCTAATTCAAAGTGTCCCTAATATCTTTTATCATTTATTTATAAAAAAATATGTTGTAAGGCAAACAAGAGTCTTCTGATCCGGATTGTCTTAGATTCTGGCCAATATAATAAATCCCATCCTGTCATACAGGTCATATCGCATCACGGTAACCTCTTGGTTCACAGGTCACTTGAGTCCATCCATGGTGTGCTGCTTCTTCCATGTGTGGAGACTGTACATTTCCCATTGGGGCACTGGGCACACAGTAGGCACGCTCAGTCTGAACGTGAGAATGACTGTGCATTGTTCCCATTGGTCATATTGGGTCTGTTATCAGCACTATCAGTCCTAATACTCTGGCCTGCATTGTGTTGGGCTGCTCCGTTTATTTAGATTCAGCCACTAACAATGAAAACATTGCCTCTGTCCCAACCGGGGCACAAACATACGGAAAGCAATAATAATAATGATGGAGGCAGAAAAGTGTACGTATAAATAGTAAGCGGAAGTAACTGAGCGGCTATGGCGGGAGCAGAGAGTAAACAGACAAAAGTATGAATGATGAAGCGAACAATTGATTTGAGGTACCTGGCAGAGCGACAGCAGTCAGTCTCTGCTACCTTGAAATCTTTTTGGCACCAGAAGGTCAATGAGTGTGTGTGTGTGTGTGTGTGTGTGTGCGTGTGTGTCCACTTCCTGGCTCTAGGGAGACTCAGGCGAAACTGTGTGTGACAGGTGAGAGCTGATCTCATTTTGATGAAGGTGAATTAGCAGTGTTGTGGTTGGCTGGTGTAACAGTAGTACAAAGTGGAGGGTGTTCACACAGCGTCCAAATGAGCCTCTTTAATCAACCGCTGCTAAACCGCAAGTGGGGAAAGAAAAAATCCCGAGACACACACACACTCCAAAAAAAAATCAACTGCTCCTTTCTGAGCAGAGATGAAGAGTGATGATTTGTGTATTTATTGCAGACCATTTGGTGAGGTTCCACAGCAGACAAAAACGTGTTAATCCCTCTCACCTGCTAGAGCGTCCTGGGCCTCAAAGAACGTACTGAGGCCTCCTTTCACATAGGCCAGACTCCCCTCGTTCTTCTTAGTAGCCTGCTTCTTCAGGTTAGTGGCTGCAGCCTTCAGCTGCTCAAAACTGAGGAAACATCAAAAGCAATATTTCAGTCATTAAAGGCTGTAACTAATCATTAGTTTCCCTCAATTTTTTTCAGCACACTCCATTTTCCCAGAGGCTGAGGTGAGGTCTTCAAATAGCTTATTTTGTGCACAGTCCAAAACCCAAATATACTGAATTCAAAATGATTAGAAAAACAGAGAACTGCGAATCTCAGCACTATTACACCCTAATATTATTCTGCAATTTTGTTGTCTAAGTATGATTAACTACACAACTCCTATGCAGCACACATAAGCATGCATGTAAGTCTGTACAGAGAAACATGATTTCTGGACACACATCTGTGGCCCAGTGTGAGAGTGTGTGTGTGTGTGTGTGTGTGTGTGTGTGTGTGTGTGTGTGTGTGTCAGAGTCTTGAGTGAGGTTTCCTCCGCAGGAAGAAACAGTCACCCAGCGAGGTCCAAACAGAGGCCCCTGGTCATGCTGGATCCTGGGGTCTGGGTTACGGGGAGGCTAAGCAAGGGGAGAGGAAGCCAGGAGAGTCCAAAATAACTCTCTTCTGCCCTGACATGACGGTTAACTGGAATCAGGGCTTTTGGGTCGGCGATGCCTGGTCTACATACCTCACTGTTCTGTGGACGACCAACTGCCGGTGTGCAGATAAATCAAAATACAAGTCATAAAAACAACCAGCTTATTGTCTGTCTTTTTTTCTTTCATTTTCTTTTCAATTCAATCATCACCATCTCCCAGTCTGCACCAAAGGATGGCAAACAAATTATTCTATCAATTATTTTTTTGGTTAATGGATTAATAAATGAGTTGCTTTGTCTGTAAAACATCAGCAAATAGTGGAGATGTTTTCAACTGTGTTGTTTCATCTGACCAACAGTACGAAGCCAAAATATATATAGGGTTTACTATCAGTGAAGAAATTGCTAAAAAAAAATAAGAGCATATTCAAACCTGAGAAGCTGGAAGCTAGAGAAATTATTTACTGATCAATTGATCAATTGATCGACTAATTGCAGTCCTACTGGACCAGAATCATCTGCTGTCTTGGTGAGAGAGGAGAAGGTAATGTTTCTTTCCTAACACATGGATTTACCTTACAGTGATCTGATGATACCAGCAAGGAGTGTTACTGGCAGCCTTGCTGAGGGCGCACCCCAAGAAACCAGCAGCACAGTGACCAGGACATGTCAGACCCTGACTCATGTTTGTTGGAGGGTTCAGCTAACCCCCCTGTAGCCTCCTGTCTCTCATCTGGTTAATTCAGTTGAAAAACAAAATTGTGATGCTAGCTAACATCGAGTACAGTAAGACTCACACTGCTTTCTGGGCACCTTAGGAAGTTATTAGTAGTTATGAGGAATGGTAACCTAACATTAGTGGTAACAACAAAGAACCTACCTGGATCCTGCATGGTTTTCTATGAGGTACCAGGTGGCGGAGAAGTTCTCACTGGTGAAGTCTCCACTCATTCCTGGAAATGTCAGCTCCATGTCACTCTGTGGGATTTTGCCTCTGGAAGATAACAAATAAACAGAGAGGAAAAGATGCACAGTATGTAGATGTATAGTATATAAACAGTAGAAACACATCAAGGATCAAATCGCGCAGACACTAAAAAAAAAGAATAAATATAATGACTATACAAGTGGCAAACTGTGATTGAGTAGGGTAAAGGAATTATGTGTAAATGGTGAGATAAATTTTTAACTTGATGTTGGAAGCATTTCCAGCAGGGGGCAGTGTGCAGCCAAGAACTACCCAGGCTGGGAGAGCTTGGCGTGGGAAGTGCAGTGTGTGACGCCTGGGTGCCCCTGGAGGACCCAGTACTCATTAGGGAGTCTTGATCTCCACTAATGACCCGTGGTCTACACAAACCAAACCCCCACCACCACCATCACCACCCACTCTGCAGTTACACACACGTATGTAGAAAAACCAACAGGCCGTCGGTGAAACTGAAAATCCATACACAGGGATACGCGTTGTGCTGCACACATACACACATGCACACAGAGTACATATTGTAGATGTGAGTACAAACACACACACACACACACACACACACACACACACACACACACACTGTCATGCATATGGACAAAATATAATTATATTATTTATTTATATATTATGTATATATTATAGTATTCAGGACATAAAATATTACTGTTAAAGACGTGAAACTGAGTGAAAGTGAAAGTTTCAAATGTCTACACTATCACTGTATATTATGTTTTTGGCTATAAAAATAACACTGACAATGAACACTAAATGAATTTTAAAAATCCCTCTAGTTTTTTTCAGTGAGGGGAAATTCATGCTCACGAAATTTTTTAAATCAACAAGAAGTGAGTGTATTTGAGGGAAACACAGGACGCTGGTCTCATTCCCTTTATGGTGCTCGTTGTTTTCAGTTTAACCCATAAGATACCAAACAATAAAACAGAATGTTTCACAAACACTACTCCATAATCTCACATTAAATGATCACTGGAGTTCTTAACAGTATGTTCAACTACAGAATAAAGACTCAATAGCCGACACACCATCAAGGCTCTTACACACTCTTGTTTGCAGAAGGTGCAAAGTGCATGTAGATGTAGTTTATCACTATTCAAGCTCTCCATATTCAGTAGGTGTTAGATGTTGGACTATATTATAGTTTTAGCATTACACCTCTGACCGAGACGATAGCATGCATAGCAAAACGCCTGACAACAAGTTGCTGATGGAACTAGAAAGTTCCCTTGGAGTCCAGAATCAGGTTATTCATATATCCATCACTCAGTTTAAGTCCTTCACTAAATTCTTCAAGCTAGTTTTAATCTGGTGTTTCAAACTACAGTGGACTGTACCATCTAAACGTAGGGAATGTCTTGGGTAGAAAGATTAAGACGTTGCAGCTTAATCTATAACAAGCCATATATTACCTACATGCAAAGGTTAGTATCACCTGGTTATATTGTTTATATTCATTTTACTCTCCATATATGTTTACAAGGAGAAATATAAGTATTTCATAATAAGTGTACATGGACTATTACTGCTGACATAGTTAGATGAGAAGAGACTACTCATTATATCAGTTTACACCATTATGAGACAGTATTTCAAACTGAGTGTCAGTTCATGTTGTCCGTATTACTGCCGCTCCCCTTATATATATAGTGTTTTTTTGTAAACTCTATGTAAGATCTACTTTGTGTGGTTGACCCTGTTTTAATTTAGTGATTGATCAGTCTCCACTTGTTAAACACTTGTTTTATAACCGGGCCAAGTATGACGTTACGAAACAGCTGGTGTAAACAGCTACAGCTAAATAACCGTCCAGTGACATCACTACACAAAGATGTACACAACCACGTAGATAGAGCAGACAACAGGGTGGTGCTTTTGAATGGCTCCATGTAACAAATCAACTGCTGGTGTGTTCACATATTAGTGTCAAAGAGAACTGTGCAGACTGTGTACGCTGGATGTTTAATGCAACCCTGGGAGGTGAGTGAATGGTACAGCCTATTTATGGGGGTCTTGTCTCTGGTCACGAGTGGTCACTTGCCCCCGGCCCCTCTAAACCAAACAAACACTAACCCAGAAATGCCAGAACCTGACAACACAAACTATACATTACAACTTGTGCACTCCCTGCCAGGCGCGTGGGAGGCAGCACCGCGCCACGCTGCTTCTGAGGCGGTGTACATACATGAGCATGGGTCACTGCTTTAGCTCTTTCCAGATCCCTTTCTACCATCGTCCCCTCTGCTTTTTACACAATTATTCTGTTTCCAATCCCTCTGTGCAGTGGTTAGAGGCTGTTCAGCCATTGCTGCGTTGGCATAATATTTCAAACGCCTGCATATGGGGAGAGTTTGTTTCTGTTTAGGGATGTAAACCATGACTCAATGAGTAGAGCGTGTGTGTTTATGGCGGTGTGATTGTGCTCGTATGTGTGTGTGTTCGTATGCTCTTGCTCTGTACTTGTCTATATCGATGCCCAGTGGATTGCTGGGTCGCAGGGAAAGGGGGGAGATGCCTTTGTTGCGGTCTGTCCTCATGTCGTAGTAGTTCATCTCATCCACCCACACGGCAGACTGGTCCAGGATACCTGCAGGACAGGGCAGGACAGACCAGACACACGTCACTGAGCGCTGCAACACATCCCAGATGTTCGCCCACACACACACACACACACACACAGTCTCTCTCTAACTGCACACATGCAAACATGAACATTCAATGTACACAGTATCATGTAGGAAACACTTGTGACTTGACACTCGTTTAACTTGTTGCACTTTTATTTATTTATAATATATTATCTATGACTTATCTATAATGTTTTACTTTTTAATGAATTGATACTGTAATTATGTTTGTCTGCGAGGTCCTAGAAGATCAGTGGCTGACAGAGCTCATGTTAACACGTGCAGATGGACAAGACACAAGCAAATAAAGAAAATATCTTTTACCTTTTTTATGTTGCATTTAGTAAAAATGTTGAAAATAAATTAAACATTTTCACCAACTTGACAACATATATGCGGCGTAAAGAATCACAGAAACTTGTATATAGCAACTGAAGTTTCCTTATAAACATGCCGGTGTAATTAGTAAAAGACTAGAATTATTTATAAATCCAATATCTGTAGTGAAATTTGAATCATACACTTTATTCTTAAAACTAAAATAAACATTGTCGGCTGATTTTCCAACATCACTGATCTGTGGTCGACTTTCCAGGCAAGTTTGTCACTTTTTAGTCAGTGTGTTTCTCAATTTTTTTCTCGTGTTTTATTTATTTGCAGTTTGCAATTTGTCGAAGTAATGAACACGTTTTATTTGTTTATGTTTTGTGTATTTAAAAGTTGCAGAGCGTGGAACTCCCTCGCCCACCGTGGAGATCTCACCGTCATTTGTGCTTTCTGAGGATCCTCCCATTAATTTTTTTTTTGTGTTATGAAAAAAAAGATCATGAAGCCTTCTGAGACAAAGTTGTGATTTGGGGAAAAAGTAAATTATATTATGCTAATTGGCTGGGAGTAGCACTGAAATGATTTGTCTGTTGTTTTGCAGAAAATTAATCAATAACAATTTTGACAACTGATTACTTGTTTTCAGTCATTTTTTTTATCACGCAAACCATGTGAAGATGTTGCTGTGAGCTTTGGGACATTGTAACAGGCACATTTCACTATTTTCTGACATGTTATGGACTCAATAATAAATTGACTATTTAAAAAAGAGATGAACTGCTAATGTAAATAATTATTAGCTGTAGTTGCAACTACTTGTCTCTCTCATTCTGTCTCCTTTTTTTGTCTTCTGAGTCTTACCGATCCTCTCTGGTCTGAGCAGCTTGAATGAGACCGTGGAGGTGCCGAGGCCTCCAGACTTGGTTGTGACGATGATCTCTCCCTTGTCGTCTTTGGCAGGACCCACACGGCACACTATCTTGCTGGCTGACATCCACTCGGCTGTCAGCAGGCAGTTATGGCCACAGATCGACAGACCTGAGACGGAAGAGAGAGGGAGAGGGTGAAAAGGGTGAGAGATACAGACACACTGTGACAGCAAAAATAAACAAAGTGTAGCACCGACACACACACAGACAATCTATAACAAGAGGTGCGGCACTCAAGACAGAATTGGCATCTATCAGCAAGTTTAGTCAAAACTGTCACCAAGGGGTCAAAGTTGAAGTTGGGGTCACGGTGGGTGTGGGTGGCCGTGACCTTCCTTCCTCTCACTCAGCTCCTTTAAGCTAACGTGTGTCACTTCACTGCTAAGTGGCTCATTACTGGCACAATGTGCACTTGGCCCCTGCATCTGTCGTCCTCTTTTTAAACCCTCTTGAAAACTATTTGGACACTAGAAGACAGACACAGGGATTACTTTGACAATTCTAGCTGAGGGGATTCAGAAGGTTTCACATGTGTATAATCAAACATTATAAAAGCTGATCAACAAATAGCCCATAAAACCGTGAATAATATGCCCATTAGAGTCCAATTTCCTGCCTCTGTTCTCTACTGGCCACTTTGTTTGAATACATAAGCACTCACACACATTTGTGCATATCTAATTATCTAATTCCAGGCCCCAGGGACATTCATGGTCAGAAATAGACCTGTATCACTGGCCAAAGCACAGCTTGCCAAGCATGGAGCAGCAGTGTGTGTGAGTCCTGCGTCCCACCTCCACTAAGACCTAAAAGAAGCAGGGTTAGAGGAGGAACTGGCGAAGATGAGGGAAAATATCGGCATAGAAAAAGTGTGTGACGAACACATAATGAGAACAAGATGGAGGTAGTCCATCTGTGTGGCAAATGGAAAAAAAATATATTTTCACATTAATGCATTTTGATAAGCTCTAGAGTTTCTCAAACTAGGCATACAGTAATCTAAATATTTACACAAACAAAAAAATTTTGTTTTTGGTGAGTTGCAGGGACAGCTGGAAAAATGCCGCGCCACAGGAGAAGCTGAATTACACAAAAGCAAAGTATTTTCTTTCCTAAATCTGGGCTGTGCTTTTTCTTTTGTTAATGTGTTTTTTTTTTTTACACCACAAAGCTGTTGTGTGAACTCAACTCCCAACATTAAATATTTTTATACCTATAGGAAATTCACAAAAGATATATTGCAATTTACAATTGCAAAATGAAACGGTGAATCCATAATGAATTTTCAGATTGCCCTCATTTCGAAAATATTTGTAATACTGCAACACATATTTAAACATTCATGCATGTAACCAGTTAAAATAATGATGAATATCTGCTGATATGTCTAAAACTAAACAATTAAAAACAAACTGTCTACATAGAAATGCATTATTAGAACTTAACTTGCTTTTACCTCAGGTCATTATCACTTATTACCTTATCAAATTGTCCTGAAAGTAAAAACCTAAACAGTAGAAAAAGTGATGAAATCCTGATTCACAGGGGAACAAAGAATTAACTGTCCTGTCCACTTATGGATCATATAAACAAAACCAAACTTTACACCAGCCTGTTTAAAAAAGAGCCGCTGTGGTTTGTTGATGGATAAGTTAATAAAATCAGTTAATACGTTTTAAGTTACAAAATACTCAACGTACCGGAGCAGAAATTAAATGACAAAAATAAATCAGCTACATTTACTCAGCATCGGTGTCTCCCACCTTCAACAAAACCAACTCCCACAGAGAAATAAATATTAAAAATCATCACCTAAGAATTATATTATTTACAGTGAAACAAATAAATGTTTATTACATTAAAATGTTTATTAATATTGACATCTTCAACACATTTGTGTGATAATTTAAACAAAATATCTAAATACTGTATATTTATATTCACATATTCATTATTATACATATTTCAATAAGAAATATAAATATTAAGAAGTATGTAAAACATGAAAAAAATATTTCTGAACAGGAATTTATTTAAAAAAATTAAACAAAGATAGAAACTAAAACATTTTATCGGAGCTGTGTCTATTGTTAACAATGTGGTTATAAATGCATTACCTATGAGGTCAGCTGGGCCCGTGCCCAGGTTCTCTCCACGGATGGTGACTTTGGTCCAGGCCGCACCCTCTTTGGGTGAAATGCCTGTGACAAGCGGGGGCTGACGGGCACGAGACATGGTGGCCTGAGGGGGCAGACAGGAACACTGGATCGATCAGCACCTGGTCCTGGATAATAAAAACATGCAGAGCAAGGCGTACGTAAGAGGACACGGTGAGTAACACAAACCTCAACAAACTGCACGCACTGACAGTTCAATTAACAGTGGGAGAGCTCTAGAAATGAAGCAATCAGAGCTAAAATGATCAGCGCACCAATAAATGTGTCTATTGGGAAAGAATTAATGAAGAGTTTTGTTATGATCAAATCTGAAAATCTGCCTGCTAGTCTTTGTTTCACATCACTGTAAATCTATTGCATCTAATTATGTATTTATTTATGGACTTTTGGTCCAAAAGAAAAGCAATTTAAAGACATCAGTTTGGGCTCTAATGACATAATAATGTACAATTGTCATAATTTTGACCTTTTTAACAAAAAACATTAACTAATTGTTAAATTAAAAAACAAAGTCATTGTAAAATAATTATTAGTTGCAGCACTAGAAGCTGACATAACTTACAAAGATATAATACAGGCTTACTGCAGTAAAAATGGACAAAAAACAATACCCCTATCTCTAACCATAACCCCCCTAACAGAAATATAAGCAATAAACAACGCCCTCTCGGTTTTTGTGATTAAAGAAAATATCTTTAAAATATCTTTAAGTCAACATGTAAGCATAGCTGATGAACCCGCAACCATCTTCATATAAATAATAACAAATACGGTCAAAAACAAATCACACCACTTTTATTGAATCACCAGGCAGTCACATACTTAGGTTTTTCAGAGTTGACTGGGGACAGCAAAACACGAACAAAATTTGGCTGGCAGCTAGTGTTAATTTCCCACCCTGTAGGTCTCCAAACAATGTATGCATTGCAGCAGTTATCTCTCAGATAATAGGAAAAATAGAGAAGGGAGCCAAGAATGAAGGAGCAGACAGAGAGCAGGGAGGAAAGGAAGAATGTAAACCTCACAGCGAAGGATAAATAAACCTGGCCTCCCCAATCATTCCACATAAGCCCACACAATACAGTACAGATTATGGTACCAGAGCAGGAGCACCCATGAAAATCAGTTCATGTTCAGGCTGTGTAAAGGAAGAGAGGGAAAGAGTCCAAATGAAAAATTGAAAGGATGTATTTCAGCAGCACAGATGTTTGCTAATAAATTACTGCCAGGTCTCAAGAAGGCTGACCAATCTAGACTCTCTGAAGCAGCTTGAACAAGGCTTCCGCCCTTTTGCTGCGCAGCCAAAACACGTTCTCCACAAACAATGCAGTAGTTCACACGGACCGGACCTGCATTGAGTTCATGACGGTAACCTTTTACACAGTTATGTGGTGACTAATTAGTTGTAGGTGTACAACTGGGGTGCAATAAGACTTCTAAGAGCCAACAGGGGCTCTAATATCAAAGGAAATCTAAACCGACAGAGCACAACATTGGTTCGTCTACTTGTTAAAGAGACTTTCCTGTGATAAGGAAGTTAAGAGATTCAACCTCTTACAGCAGCCGGACGATCCATCAGGAGCTGAAAACCATTTTTAAGGCTGAAAATTCTGATTATTTTTATCATGATTAATCTGAGAATCTTTTTTTTTTGATTAATTGATCAATTGTTAGGCTATAAAATATCCCAAAAAATGTCACAAATCACAATTTGCCAGAGATTGAGGAAATCTTTTCAAGTTGCTAGTTCAACCAACAGTCCTAAACGTTCACCTTCATAGTCAAGCTGAAATAATGAGTCCTCAGAAAATTCATCAGCAACTATTCTGACAATCCATTCTAGGTTTGTAATTTTTAAAGTATAATTGCAAAACAGCTTCTGAACTGTGACAATTTTATGATTTTCTTTGTCTTGTATATATATAGATTATATTTGAGTTTGAGTCATCTTGGACTCTGTAAGATTGATGGACATCTTTCATTATCTTCTGACATTTTATAGACTAAACAATTAAATATAATCAATTCAGAATTAAATCAAAACAGATTAATCAATTGCAAGACAATGGTACAAGCTGTCAGTCAGCACAGTTGTATAACTCATGAAGCCCCGAGTCCCATCTCATTAGACATGGTTAGACATGCTGCGTTCAAGTAAACATTAGTGTCAACATTTTGTGCTTCAGGACTCTTGAGATGTATAATGTTCATTGTAAAGTGCACACTATACGTCAGAATACCCATCTTTCATTTTAAAGGAGCCAATAAAAAAAACAATCTCGTCTTTATCTTAAATAGCTGGTGTCACAAAAACTACATAAAATTGGTCTCCAGAGCCAAAAAAGGTTGGAGCCTCTAAATTAATCAATTGACATAATTACTGTTGATATATTTTCTGTCAATCCTTTCAGACCTAAACCTCCTTAACACTAAAATCCCACCAGTTCACAATTTATCAGCTGCTGAATATTTGGCCCGTGGCACTAAGTAAATATCACAGGACGATGTTCATTCCAGTGTACATTAACAGGTTTGAAATTGAGGGAATTTATGCAGGGAATGTTTTGACACATGGCACAACAAGAACACAGAAGCATGAAAAGCATTAGTGGGACAGCAGCATATGTATTGACCTAGAAAGCTCCATGAGTAAGGAACCTTTCTGGGAAACCTTTCTGCCACAGAGTCCCCCACCTCTCCATCCCAGAGCTAACGAGAAAACTCCAATGGGATTTACCGCATGTTGTTGCTGCTGCCCTGCGCTTGTCAGAGGAAATGGAGGGGCTATGGATCTGACATGAAGAAGATAAGAGGTTAACAGCCCTAAAACAAGAGCTTGGTGTATCCTTCATCAATCCCACATGTTTAGAGTGGGAGCGGCGAGGGGCAGAGGACTGGGCTCTTTATTTTGTATAATTCTGATTCTGCTTCCAGGAGTGTTTCTATCCTATCCCCCCCCTCATCTTGGAAATACACGTGCACAAACACACAGATAGCCTGCCCACACACACACGTACACACGCACACATGCACACACACACATACACGCTGGGCAGAATGACAGCTCAGCTACGTTGCGTGCGAGGGGCCCGAGCTGGTGTTGTGTGGTCTGTGTGTATGCGAGTATGTGGAAGGATCTGCGGAGAGGTCTGGGCAGTGTGTGTGTGTGTGTGTGTGTATACATGTGTGTATACGTGTGTGTGTGTGTGTATGTGTGTGTGTGTGTGTATATGTGTGTGTATGTGTGTGTGTGTGTGTGTGTGTGTGTGTGTGTGTGTGTGCGTGTGTGGTCTGGGTGTGTGGTCTCTGGCGCGGGCCTGGGGAGAGCCTGCTGACGGCTGGGATGAGAAAAGAGCCGCTGTGTTTACTTTACTCTGGGGGCTGTGCATGGACACGGGAACACTGCCCAGACCCCTCTCTATAACACCATCGTGCACGCACACACGTGCACAAACACACACAAGCACACGGAAACTCACAGAAAGTCACACAAAAACTAAGGAGACACAAGTCTCATGTCACGCACAATCACAAATACCCTGCAAACTAGGTAATAGAAACTATAACTTTATACGGGCCGGGGCCTAACTGTGAATGGATTTTTCCTTAGTGTAGCATGAAGAGGAAAACAAAAAAAAGAGGTTTCTGAAGCTTCAGCTGGAAACTTAGGAGGTAGGCAGCTTTTTCCACAAGAGGGATAAAGGTATTAACCTCTAGGGGGCATCAGAGGATTCCCAGAAGACTATACCCCACTTTCTTCCATCATGTGTTAAGCCATGTTGTACTGCGCAGGTTAAATTAAATCAATGACAACACAGAACCAGATTTAGCCTCTTTTCTCTCGCTCGATTCTCTTCCAACCATGATTCTGCTAGCCCCCAACCCCAACCTTTCTCTCTCTCTCTCCCTCTCTCTCTCTCCCTGGTAATAGGGCTAAAAAGGCACGTTTGTTTTCCTTGGAGGCTGACTAACAAACAGCAGGGCTGGCTCTAATCGGTGTGGTAGCTGTGGAGGTCTGAGGCTTGGGATCCTCTTGCAGCACTGCTGCTAATGTGGGACAACCCTTCCTCAGCTCTGTGCTGGAGTACTACAACACAAAGCAAAAGTCTTTTCATTAAAGCGCTGAACAAATCTTTTTAACACATGAGACCATCTTACTTTAATATACCACAGTACATCCCCAAAATGCTGGAAATGCTGGTCTGGTCTAGATAGCAGAAATGGATTTCTTCTTCATAAAAACGTAAGGAACGGACTGAGTTCAGATAAAAGATGCTTAAAAAAACAAATCACACACACACTTTACTTGACACATAGTCTCACTCAGACCTAAAATTTCTTATTAGGCCACAGCGGCAATATCAAAACTGAGTGCCACATATTGATTATCATATTGCACCGTGAAAAAAAAACATTATGTTTTTACTGTCCTTATCTATCTATTATGCTGTGTGCATTTGCAGGGCTCACTGGCCAACCATAATATGTAATCAACTGACTCAAGTCGGGTCCATGAGGCTTGGTATGTGTTCGACATAATGTTGCTAAAAACATTTATAAAGGCAAAAATGCCAAACATTTGCTTATTCCTGTTTTCTCCACTGTGAGGATTTTCTGCTTATCTTAGTTTTTTATCATTGAGAAATTGAGTATTTTGGGGTTTTAAACAAAATCTGAAACCATAACTTTGGGCTCTGAGAAACCGTGATAGACAATTTCCACTGTTTTCTGACATTTATTCAATAAATTTAAAAATAACCATCTAATATGATAATAGTTTGTTAGTTTTACATCTAAAATTATGAACCAACCCTATCTAGGATGCAAGTTAGGTAACAGCAATGACTCTGGTTCAAATCAGGGAACAATGTTGCTTGTAATCCCTGTCGTTCTCTCCTGTTTCCTGTCTGTCTCCACTGTGTACTATCAATTAAAGGGAAGAACACAACAACTCCTCCAAACTCTGACCTTTTTAGTTCAACAACTCTAAAACATGACAAACTCTCTCCATCACAACCAAGATGGTAATCTATTTACCTGACCCACCACATCAACACACGCTTACACACGACTATCTCATGAATAAGGCGTTCATACCTCGGATCATATGCTGCCCTGAGCTCAAAGGTGACTCACATATGGCAGTGATTGGCAAGTGTGTGTGTGGATGTGTGTAAAAGAGATGATGGGTTTAGCGGGCACAAAGGGACCCATTTAGACAGCTCATCACCCACAACCCCCTCCATCGCCCATCAGAGGAGCTAACTCACTACGCTGGCTGCTCACAACCCCCTCCCCACCACCGCCACTAACACCATTTCAGTCCGTGCTCCCCAACATTACACAAACACCAAATTCCATCAAAGATCTCCTCTGACTCCTCTGAATGCACAGAGCGGGCCAAACATGACCCAGCCTGAGATGACTGGCCTGATCACACAGGCTGGGTGGAGCTTTAAACAATCCTCCTCAGTGTTCGCTCACTCCCGGGCCACCACATGCCTCTAAGATGTGGAGTGGGCAATGCAGTTGATAGCCAAAAATTGACCGTAATATGTGTCAGTTGTATCATTTTTCAAATAAATGAATTATATCAATATGAACTGTGCAGGTTCTGTTTTAAAACAGATGCTGCGACCACTTGCCAGTCAACGAGTTCTTCCACAATGAGTCAGCATCTCTTCTGCAAGCAGTCGCTCCCAGGGCTCATGGATAGTCTTTCGTGACAGAGAAAATGGACAGAGTGATCAGATGTGTGCCTCTGGCTCACTATCCTACCATCACGATGTCTGCCCACAGGGTTTGTTATCTTTAGGGCTGTCTGTTTGTTTGTTTGTCAGTCTCAAGTGCTTTTCAGAATTAGGCCCAACGAAGTGAAGTCCCCAATTTCCCATATAAAAATCCTGCAACAATAAACAGAAATATAAAGTATGGGCCTGCAAATTCAGGAAGATGTTTTCAGAGGATTAAGAGACTGGAGACAGGCAGCTCTGCCCAATGACATGGTGAGACGGAGAGATTTGAACCTTCATGAGTGAGGTTGTAACACTGCTGCCCCAGCTGCTTTACATAAAAAAAAAACACTTCACCAGCGTGAGAACCTTTCACAGTCACATACAAATATAAATTATAAAAACATTTTTGCTTACAGCACATTAATTTAAGGTTGCAACTAAAGATTATTACTTAAAGTATTTAATCACTTTATTCTCTATGAAATGTCAAAAAGGAAAAAATGCCCATCGCAAGTTCCAAGAGTCCAAAGTGACATTTTCAAATAATGTTTTTTATATGATAAATAATTAATTACCACAAGTGTTACTCAAAACTATTATGGCTATCGACTATGTATTTTTTTCATAAACTGATTAATCGCTTAATCTACAAAATGTCATTAAGTTGTGAAAGAAAATACCTGTCACACTTTCCCGGAGCCCAAGAAAACATCTTCAAACATCTAGATTAACCAGACCTGCCATCAACTAATGAATTAATCATCTGTTATTTTCCTTCAAGATTAACCTGACAATTATTTGCTCTCTTAGTCCATTAATTGATAAATCATTTGGCCTATAAAATATCACAAAATAGCCAAAAATCTCTGTCATAATGTCCCCTTCCCCTGTTTACTATTGCGTAATACAGCGGTAACCAGAAAATCCTCGCAATTTATAGGCCTGAACCAAGGAAAACCTGGAAAAAATACATTTTATTATTAACTGATTATCAATTGTTTCAATAAAACCGAATCTTGTAAGGATCTGCATTAAATGAGAGGACTCCATTAGTATTGAGCCTGTCTCTTTGAGCTGTCTTGTGGCCTGTTTCCCAACCCAAAGCTCCTCTGTCTGTCTGTCCAGGTCTGACTGGGTCACAGAAACCATACTGTGAAAACCAGTGGCCCAGCAAGCCTGTCAGCAGGGAGGAGACTACCAGGTGGGGTCAACTGCGGAGAGCAGACAGGGGTGAGAGAGAAGCGCCGCTTCATAAACAAGGCTCAGCCTGACCCCCGTTGCTCGATTCACCCCAAGGTCTATGGAGCAGCAGCAGCAGCGAGGAAAAGCCTCAAAAAACACTACCCACCACATTCCACCAAAACAAACAAGCAAGGCCACCCAAATTTTTCAATTAGAGCCCTGGGAGGGGGCAGGAAATGGATCAGTGTAGCCTTGCCCCCACCTTCCCCCAGCGAAGCAGTGCTGACTTTGGGGAAGAGAAGGAGAAGTGATACACAGAGCTCTGTAGACTTTCACTGAAAGGCTGAGGACTTGTTAACATGGATGTCAAGTCAAGTGATGGAGGAGCTCAATGACAACTTATCCCTGCGACATGGCGCCTGCCTGCTATCCACCTGTCAATCTATTGCTCTCATTCACACTCTCATACAATCAATCAGTTTTACATATACACATGGTAAGGTGTTGTTTCCCTGGGACAGGCCTATTTAAAGCAAGAATGTTGTAACAATATTTGATAAAAGCACACAAAAAAAGATATGTATGGAGGCTTAAAACACAACACTTAATGAGGCTCAGGTGAGTGCTTATATCACAACAGGAGGTCTTAAGGTTTATGAAGTAAGTAATATCTTAACCTTTAGATCTACTAGAAATGACTGCATCTACAACTGCAACTGAGACTATGTTTTCCTAATCTCAGATTAACATAGGCTTGTTATGACATTTAAAAAAAATGAAACAAATCTCACTTCAGAACTTCTTACTGCAACTAAATTTGGTTTCAATAAACAAATAAACACCTCAAGGACAAAACAGCAAACTTAAATCTGATCAGTTCCATCACGTTCAGTCTTAGCAGATGTTGAAGAATGACAAAGTTGAAAACTATTTTATTTACAATCAAATTACTTAATGGAACATTACAGTCATAAGCTATTAGACATAAAGGACGAGGTCATGATGCAAGAACAATGTGCTTTAAACCTTATGTACAGTGATTTAATGTTTGAGTGTCTTCCATTTACACAAGGCTGCCTTTCTGAGTCATATGAGGTCATTTGGTGTGATGATTTATTTCATCACTATTTTACTTTTACTACTCTCTAACATATTGAAGGTTGTCCAAGTATAAGCAATATTTCATTGTTAAAAGGAAGTTGCTTCATCTGACAATGAAAAAATACTGAAGGTCTCTTGTTGATGGAAAACTCCCTAACTGGCTTTTATTGTTTTGTATTAACATTATTTATATTTTTGTCACCTGTGAGAGATCCATTATTTATATTTCATACATTTGCAGAGAATGTCATTCTTCATTACAAATGTCATCTTAGGTCAGTGTACTATCCTGAGTAATCAGATTTTTGGAAATACAATTTGCTGGTGAATGAAATATAATTGTTTAATGCTTTGAGCATCAAAACCAATGTTTATAACATTTCTGTATATATGATTCACGTTGGAGACAAGCAAAAGCCAGATAATGGAAAAAGAAAAGATGGAGATCGAGGTATATGTACTACAGTACGTTTGCAAAACAAAGCAGTTATAAAATCAGTGGTAGTTAGATAAGAAAATTGTTTGATGTTTCATAGCAAATAAGTACATGTTAACGTAGGACAAACGCGCCGAATTTAACAGTGGGCGCTGACAGTTAGTAAGAAGTCTTGAAGTCTTGTTCTGCTACACAAGCAACGCAATTAACCTTTAAATTGACGGATAATTGAATGCAGTTTGGTTCAGCTATTGATATTGCCAAGATGGCAACGTCTGTCAGCTGTTTCTACTATCATCAGCTATCAAAGACACGCTTAAGACACCCTGTACAACATATCGAACAAGCCATCAGTGATCTTAGAGAGAATGATATTGGCTTTGTTGACAAATTTGACAGCTAACGTTAGCTTAGGCTAACCTCCGTTCGCTAGCAAGCTACTTCGTTATGCCGGAAGGGATAGCAGAGGCTGTCATTTGCGTCCGTTGCAGCATTATAAAGCGCTTAAATATCTACCTGACGTACCACAATTACATTGACTCTACAATGAATGTCTTGTGAGAAAAATATCTTTGAGAAAAGAGTTACTTACAGTTTATAGCAGCTTGTCTGCAGGGACCGTTTCCTGTATCCTCTGACTACTTCCGGTTTTCCGTTCTCAGCCCTAGCCTTCAGAATAAAATAAAATGTCATAAAATAAAATGTCATAATATAAAATCAAATCAAATCAAATAAACTGATTAATTCATTTAAAATCAATAATTCTGAAATGAGTGACTGGCAAACGTTTTGACTTAGATTAGATTAGATGGATAAAGTTGACGGTATATTTTGATAATATGCACTGATTTTCCAATTTTCCATTTAAGTTAAAAAATGTTTACTTCAAAATGCTGAAAAACATAATTTTTGCATGTTCTGTGTGACACTTTTACTCATGAATCCCCAAGACTTTCTGAAAATTCTGAAAACAAAAAGTAAAGTGGAAATTATGATACCAATATTCATTCATAAAAGTGTGACATATGGAAACTCAAACATCCCAGGTGTTACATTTTTGATATTCTCTACCTTTTACAATGTTCAGTACACAGCCCAGCAGCGGCGGAAAGTAAATGAGTATATTTACTTAGTTACAGTGTTGTTGAATACTTTCTTTGTTATTCTGCTTTATATTATTATATTTTTATATAATATTATATATACTAACATATATATATAATATATATATATATATATATATATATATATATATATATATATACACTGTTGCTCATAAAGTTGGAATAAAATATTTTTACCTCTTTCCATGAAATGATTGTGACAATGTGATTTATTCTTGACAGATAAAGTGTATATCTTCTCAAAACTTTAGTTGTCAATCTCTTCCAAAGTGATTACTGATGCATTTAAATAGGAATAAACAGAGGATTGTGTCTGAAAACAAATTCATTCCAACTTCATGGGCAACAGTGTATATATATATATATATATATATATATATATATATATATATCGACACCCTCTTAAAATAATGGCCTAAGTCATTTTTTCAGGTTTTTCAGGAAACACAAAAAACTCAACAAAAGAGTCACACTTTTGACATAGGCCATTATACAACCGGGGGTAGAATTGCATGTTCCCCTCAACTGAGGATTCAGGCGATTTTACCAGAGGTGGCCAGCATCATGAGGGGGTGATTTAGGCAAAAAAAACATTTTTGTCAAAACATGACTTAGGCCATTATTTTAGGAAGGTGACGATATATATTTATGCATATTTTCTCTACTACATTTAAGTGGTACATATTGAACTTTTTACTCCACTACACAATCAGCTTACCAAATAGGATGTATTGTTATAGACTGAACTTAACAGTGTATAAAGTTAGCTCCACTGCAACCAACTACAGCAATATAATAATGCTTACATGTTAATGCATCAAGGCCTACAGCAGTTGAGGTAATGTATTTCTTTCCTCTACTTTCTTTCTACTTGAGTGACACTTTAAATACAGAAGATTATAGTTTTACATTGTGGTACTTCTAATTTTGTTTATGTACAGGATCTGAATGCTTCTTCTACTACTAGTGCAGCACTGCTACTACTATTACATAACACTATCCAACTGAACAGAATGATCCTTGATCAGCAAAATTTCTCTGGTTTCTCTTTTGTTTTTGAATTTGTCTTTGTCAGCAAATGTTGGTTTGATGAGTTGTTGGTTCTGCACATCTGTTTTAAAGGTCCTTTTTGAGAACAAATGTGAGATACATCTAATGAACAATTTCTTCTATGCAGTCCAAATATGTGTACTTAGATCTCAAACTAAATGCAGCAAAACAGCATTATAGGCCTGCACGCATGCCCCTCTAAAGTTTTGGATGTCCTCGTGTGAGAATTCTGAAGCCCAGTGGGAGCTTTGCTTCTTTCCTAGTTTCTCTTTTCACGGTGCATCACTGAGGTATTTCCACTTGTTCTGGGAAAGGCGCAGCATCATTAGAAATGCAACGGGGACCACCCAGGCACACACTAGAACGCTGATACCATTACATTTATCTCACCAAATTGTGCAGGGCAGAAAGAATTTCTGTGATAAGGCAAGGCCCACTCCCCGGGGAAACCATATTGTCCAATTAGACAGGGTAATCTGATAATTGAGGGATCAAACTGTGACTTGGGAGTTTGCACAGATGCTGATGCAACACAGGGGCTGTTTGTCTATGTAAACATCAACTTAAAGCAATGACGCTGGAAGATTTTGATCTTGGTCTCTTCAGTACAGCCTCTGCCAATGAATGAGAACATCAGTGGCATATCACACCAACTAGGGAATCTACAAATCAGTAAGTAATTTGGTGCATTATATGTGTCATGTTTTGAGATGGGAATGAATTATGATTTATTTATTTATACTGTATATATTTATATGAAATTTATATACAGTTTTGACATTTTATAGTACAGAACAGCAAGAACCAGATATGCAGAGGCTTTCCTTAAATGACAATTTGAACATTTTCCATACACTTTTTTGGATTTCTTTGGATTCTCTCATATTTGTCCTTTAAAGACTGGAAACAGGTAAATGGTTAGCCTGGTTTTGTCCAGTTGGACCAGTTTGGTCCATCTACCACCAACTCTAAAGCTCATCAATTAATGCATTATATGTTGTGTGCTTAATCTGTACATAAACTGATATATAAAGAGACAAATTGTGGTTTTCTGTGGGATTGTGTCCTGCACAATTTCTTGCAGAACAGAATTCTGGCTGTTGCTGTTTCCAGTCTTTACGCCAAGCTAAGATAATTGTTTGCTGCATGTAGGCTCATATTTACTGCACAGACACAGGAGTGGTATCAATCTCCTCATCTAACTCTCGCCAAGAAAGCAATAATGCACATTTCCTAAATTGTTGAACCCCTCCTTTAAGCTCCTATTCCATCTGCAGACAATATTTTCATTTAGCAAGGAACATGTGATTGTAAGTTGTGCCTTTAAATAGAGCAGGCTCTCTGAGCAGGTGTCCCAGGTGTGCTCCTGAGGGACGCTGCTGATGCCTTGATCCTTGCTGTGACCCCCCAGCCCTCTGTAATCTACATCCCGTAATGGCACATGCTGCGCTGGCACCATTGCTCATCCCTGAACCCTATTGTTCATTGTTTGTCTTCTCCAGTTTTTTCCCATGGGCCCCTGGCCAGTGAGAGGAAAAGGTCACTGTAAATATTGCACTGAAATCCTCCCTCCCTCCCATAGAGCTCCTGAAGATGGAACAGGCGACCAGTGGGTGAGCACTTCCTTCCTGCGCAGGGCATTTCAACTGTAAGACATCAAACAAGTATGAATCCCTCAATGTCAAAGATCGCTGCTGTGAGATCATGTGTTCAGTGTGGACATTACGATAACCTGGGCAGGTCTCAGCTCTTTGTAAAGCACATCAGATAGCATCATATCTACATATGTGGCTCCATGTGCCATCAAAACGCTGCAGTTTATCAAGGAAACTGGACTAGACACGCTGTATCTTCTCATTAAAAGAATTCTAGCTATACCTATCTCATCGCTGATTAGTCATTTTCTATAAGCAATGATATGTTTTAATGACTCGGCATGAATCCAGTCCCTCTCTTTATTTTGCGTCCCATAAAACACACAAAATATGGATTCCAAGGGAAATTAAGTAAGGCTTAGGAACCCCTGACCCATGAGTGGCTAATCACTAGCCTGTAGCGCTGCTGTTAATATAAGACAAGGAGATTTTAAATAAACCCTTGATATTTGGGTTTGTTTTGCTTCTGAGTGGCGCTCCGTCTCCCGCTGCTCCCCTTTCCCGGAGGAGTCCGGTTCCCTGGGCTCACATTTTGGGCTCCGGAAATCCAGGCCTGTGCCAGGCTTAGCTTGGAAAAGCATCCAGATGAACACAATGGGAGCGGGAGAGTTAAGGGGAACAGAGAGCCTTTCAGTCTGAGTGCTGACACATTGCTTGACACAGTGGCTGGATAACATACTGTAACTAACAGATGAAAGGAGAGATGACGGTGGGGGCACAGGAATGATTTTACAACAAGGTGGCACAAAAATACACCTGTGATAATATCTCTTCTATGATCTTAAATGGACGGTTCACTCAGACATATCTGTCCCTACAGGCTTGGTTTTATTTGCCTCAGGCTTAAAGATATCTGTGTAAGATTTCTGCTGACATCCCAATACAAGGGAGGGGAATAGAATTTTATTTGTGTTGCCCACAGCATTGACAAATGAGACTAAAATAATTCAACAGCAGCATCTTTTTCCACAGAACATACTGACAACAGATTTCACAGGAACTGTTTCCTCAGCAGAGAGTAATTCCAGTGTAAACTACTCAACAGCGAGGTCTGCTGCTCTGCTGTTCGTCTGTTTGACTGCACTTACAGTATGTAGTACTTTACAATAGTCACCCATTCAAACTCAAATTCATAGGGTGTTTTTCTTTCATATAGTGCTTCTTCTACCATTCACGATAGATTGGGGGCAATCTGGGGTTCAAGGGGAGCCGGGAATCAAACCACCGACCTTCCGATTGTATTGTGACTAGGACTTTGTGGGCTTTGATCACTTGTGGAGAAGTTTTTATTCTACATAAATTACCCATTGTTAAAGCTGCTGTAATAAATATTTCTTAATGGATGAAAATTTACTATCTGTACTGTGAAAGGTGCCACAGTGAATAACCATTCAACCCATTTAACCCTCAACGTTTTTCAGCTCATTGTTGTGATTTCACGGCCCACGACTTTACTGTTTTGATTGAGTCTTACAGCTGTCATTGTTTTAAGCTGTAGCAGGCAGCTTTTTTCCATGAAAAAACTCTTAAAGGAGCTATTTGTAAGCTTTGCTAATGCTACATAGCCAGCATTAGCATTAATAGCTCTTTACATACCAGTCTAGAAGATATGTTGTGAGTTCAGCATCAAATTTAATTCCTTTACATGCCAGGAGCGCTCTCCAGAGGTGGAAAGCAATGCTAATGTTAGCTCTTGTCTTTATCATGTCTTTTTCTACTGAGGTTAGCATGCTAACCAGCTAGCCATGGCCTGTCGCAACACATTGCGATAGCGGCTCACTGTAGTCTCCAATCCGCCTCAGAGGGCGTATTATAACCTCTTGTCCTGTAAATGCAATGATGGCCGAAGCTCTTGTCAAGCAACAATCACCACCACCTGCTCCCGGCAAGAAACCACGTTCAGAGGCAGAGAACACTGACAAATAGCCCCTTTCAAACCCACTGTATACAATCTTCCCAGCACCAAATGGCAGACAGACAAAATGAGAAAATACCATGTCTGCTCATTGTGTGAAGTCATTAATTGTCTCTATTATTAATTGACTCTAAAATTGTGACTACAGTTCTGCTGTGGACTGGGTATAGTGACAGGGACATGGTTTTTAGAAAACTATGTCGCTTTTACATTTTTTAAATGTTTTGAGCTCCACAAAATTAATTCCACTTCACCAGTAATGTCAGAGACAGATACCTTAAATACTGGACAAATAAAACAAAAAACTTTCTGTGGGGCTAAGTACCACTAGAAGTAATTTGAGTGAAATGACCCTTTAAGTATGAAGCCATAGGAAAGATGGGAGAATTACTGCAGTTAAGAGGAAGAATTTGAAGAGAACGAGTGGGTGTGAGAGGGTATAAAGGAGCATTTTCCCAAATATGTTCAGGCTTTTACCACCCAGGTTAACATAACATGTTCTTCGCCTTCTCATAACACCATTCCCCCACCCCCCCACCCCCCCACCCCCCCGTCCCCAGGCTAGACAACAGGCTACTGTGTCTCAGGAGGCACAGTCAGGATCGACCCTGATCACTGTGGGGAAACACACTCTGGGAAAAAGTCTAGAAAGTGAAATGGAAAAGGATGCAGGAGAAGTAAAGTAGAGCCGGGATGACTTCCTCTGATACATATTGTCTTCCAAAAGCTTGTTGTGTAATACCTCCTCAGATTTTACTCTTATACCTTCACCCCTCCTTGAATGAGTAACATAACTTTGAGAGGAAACAGCTTTCATCCACAGGGGCCAGCTGAAGCCATCGATGCGTGCTGCGGTGTGTGTTCCGTCTTTGATGAGATGTGACAGGTCGGAGTGTGTTCATAACTGTTTGTGTTTATAAACAGGTGGACTTGGTTACAGCTGGGGGTTATTTGTGCGCTGGATGGGCCCGAGCCAATCGCAATCAGGAGGAGAGCATAATAAAATCATACACTCAGCCGGCTGATGTTATACACTCAGGCTCTGTTTTCTGTCGTCATTGGTCAGATGTTTTCAGTTTTTTTATTGGCATAATGCTGCCATATTTTTATTAGTAAGATTATATCCTTTTCTGAGACATTCCTACTGTAGATACATCACTTAATTTAATTGAACTGTAAAGTAATAGCTTATTATAGAAAAAACAAACAAACAAACAAAAACCTGTCGCCTTTTTTGTTATTTTTTTTGCACAATCTTTCTGCAAACACATTTCCCTCATGACAAATGTAACTGTTGTGTTACTGTATGTTACTGTCATGTTTGTAATTTAGATGCTGTGAGAGAGAAAAACAAACATAAATGATTTTAATAAATATTATAAAGCCCTGAGAGGTGAGTACAGACGTTAACACCACGCAGTAATTGGAACAACAGGGGGTCTATTTAAAGATATTAAAGAAATGAGGGGATTAAAGGATTAAAAAAAACCTCATGATATAAACTGAAAATAAAATCAAATCTTACTTTCCACTGTGTGAAAGGAAGAGAGGGTCTTAACTTGTATGAGCCCTCAAAAGGAAGACATGGGTTTTCTATCCCATGGATTTGCCCGTAAGGATTTAACACACTCAGTCGGCCTCAGTGAATATTAACTGGACTTAATGTGCAGCATATTGGCGCTCAAAACTATGATTTCATAATATGTCTTCATTTCCTTTGTTAAGTCAATGACAGTAAGGATCCAGGCCTTGGCTGGCAGCCTCACTCTCTCCTCAGGATTTTCTCTCCAGATATGTCCAGAATAATCAAATGCGTCTGCAGCCCAGAAGGGGGCGCCCGAGAATGTCATTTATGAACTTGGCCTCTCCACTGTGGACTTGTTTGCGGAGGAGGAGGAGGAGGAGGAGGAGAGGAAAAGATGTACAGTGAGTGAGAGGTGAAACCTTTGTCCGGAAGCTTAAAGGTGGGAGAATATTAAGGAGAAGTTGGTGACTGCAGGGTCGACTTACAGGAATCCCAT
Source organism: Seriola aureovittata (assembly GCF_021018895.1). Taxonomy (NCBI): domain Eukaryota; kingdom Metazoa; phylum Chordata; class Actinopteri; order Carangiformes; family Carangidae; genus Seriola; species Seriola aureovittata. The sequence goes on from NC_079369.1 coordinate 25,916,541, forward strand.
GATCCTCTAGTTCCATGTTAGACAACTGGATTATTAACCAGCACATTTATATTAAAACAAACTTACAAGGTAGACAAATTAACAGGAACATGCTACAATATAATGCAAGGCACAACATCTGTATAAATGAATAATATTTAGGACTGGACAATGTTTGAAATATTTAAAATTTTAATGTCAATACAATACTTGATCTTGGCACTACACCATAAATCTAATGATACACTTGAATGAAACATATCAACTTTTTTTATTGTTTTTACAAAACCCTTACTTACTTTTTCTGTAAAAAAAAGAAGATAATGTTCTCAAATGTTAAATGTTTTCTTAATATGAGAAACTGTCATAAACTGAATAAAATCATCTAAAACTGGTGAAATTTTAATTCAAATCAGGAACTATCCAATGAAAGACTAAATAAGCAGAATATATTGCCAGCTTTCAGAATCTTGGCATATTTTGGTGGTTGAGGATGCCAGATGCATTTAGCCTTAATACCCAGTCATTATAATGATAATAATAATCAGAATTTTTATTTGTAAAGCACATTTCTAGCTAGGAGAACAAACTACGTCCCAATAGAAGGGAAAATAAAGTCCAATTATAGTAATTAAAAAGTTACAATAGTGTCAAATGGGTATCGAAAGAAATGAATAGAAAAAATAGAGATGAACAAAAATGAAATTTAGGGTACTATAAGAAGAAAAAAAAACACAAATAAAAACAACAGTAATTTAGAGTAAATTAAATAAAAACAATTGATGAGATCATAAAAATAAGTTGAAAGTATAAGAAGTGTGCAACAGATCTGAGACAAATTTCAATTTAAGCTTTAAAGAGGTTGTATTTATGGAAAGACTGCTGCTCCCTAATCACTAGTAGATTACAATCAGATTTGTCACAAGTAAAATCATGTAGGAGATAACAATGATTGGTTTGATTTTGGTTTCAGAATCACATACTTTTAAATCAGCAAAAAAAGGGATTACCTAAATTAATTTAGGAGCATAAAAATACATGGTTAAGAGCATGTGTATATGTGTACACAAATAGTGTGTGTGTGTGTGTGTGTGTGTGTGTGTGTGTGTGTATACATTACAGTGTGTGTGTGGGTGGGGAGTTGAGGCAGAGAGGCTGTTTGTAGTGAAAACAGTAAGAAAGAAGACACAGAGAGGAAGCTAAACACAGGCTGCTCTTTGAAGTACAGAGCAGGGTAATGCTATTGTGAACAGGTTACTTAACCAGCACAAAGGCGAGTCGTTAGTCGTTGTTAGCACAGCACATGTCTGATAATCACATCTGATAATATGTGATCTATGGTGTAGCACTGTATAAATAGAGCAGAGTAAAGGTAATATGTCGCAGGGTTGGTGTGGCGGTTATAAATTGTACTATTAATGGGTTGGAGGTGCTGAGAGATTTCCCGTGTTAAGTGGATGAGGTAGTGTGGCGTACAGGAAGGGAAATAGCATGTGTGTAGTTCAGTGGGAGGTAGTGGTGGTGGTGGTGGGTGGGTGGGTGAGTGGGGGGGTTGTAAGGAAAACTATAGGATTGTGTATGTTGGAGAGGTGCGGAGAGCGCAGCAGTGCAAATTGAGGTCAGTTTCAGCCGAGTAGCCTTTTAGCTTTGATCCCTCAGCTGAACTGGATGAAAGACATCCTGCTTCCCTTGCCAAGGAGGAGGACGAGGAGGACGAGGAGGAGGAGGAGGAGGGAGGGAGGATTGGGGAGGGGGGTTATCGGAGCGGGGTGGCCACCAGTTTTCTACCTGACAAATATGGCTTGATGCAGCACAAACTGTTTCCTCTGTTACACAGATAATCTCTTATTTTCATCTGTTTCGCCTCTCCTCGGGCCACGTCCTCGCCCACGCCGCTCTCTAAACCGCCCACCCCCTCCTTTTTTTTCCTGCTAATATAAATCCTGATGAGCTTTATCAATGCTTTGTCTCTCTATCTGCTCTTCCCTGACTCCCTCTCTCCTGTTGTTTTCCGTTACAGTGCATTCAAAATCTGAACTTTGATCCTCCCACGACCTGTCACACACCGGGACCTGAAGCCTGGAGCAATCCGCTGTTAGTGTGCGTGTGTGTGTGTGTGTGTGTGTGTGTGTGTGTGTGTGTGTGTGTGTGGCATTCGTGTGTATGCTTTTACATGTGCAACCTGGTGCAAAAGGTTACAAGTTCATGTCAATCATTGCGGGTGATCAAAAAACAATTAATGGGATTGTTGTTTGGACTTGACTCGCTGCGTCACTGATGTGTCTTCATACTGTAACACAGTGATGGGAATAATGAAAGGATTTTCAGTGTACGTTGCGTGATTTGGGTTGATTAATTGATTAGTTGATTCCCGGAAAAGTTTAGTTTACTACAGCCTGAGTGTCATTTTTGTAGTTTTGACCCTCATCTGTTACGATAACACTGTACTCACCGTAGTGATTTCTGGGAAGTTGTGATAGGGCGAGGAACAGCAGCGGCAACACGATTAAACAGGTTAACGCCAGGTCAGCCAAACCTATTTGGAAAAGACAACAAAGGCAGAAAGGAAAAATGATTAACCAAACTTTCTGGTTCAGATTTGACCTATCCTACCTACCGTTCCACGCACACCAGGAGAGACAACACAACAAAAACAATAATGCAGATATTTTGAATAATTAGTATATGTTTGTATATTTACAATCCTATAAATATCACCCAAATGGAGATCCACAGGGGAACCCGGGGTGGTGGAGAGGTGAAGTGGCACAGAAGGAGCAGATGAAGTGGTTTGAATTCCCTTCAGCTAATATGATCATTAAATGATAGGTAAGCCTGCCAACAGATCTAAGATCAATGGAGAGTGATGATGAAATAGAATAATATTTGTGTTTCTGCTTGAACAAGCTTCATTTTATTTTCAGGGTTTTTATTACTGACTTTTACCTCCAAATAAAGTGGTTTGGACCTGAAAGGTTCGCTTGTTTACAGCCTGACTGATCCTCTCACTGCTCGTGTTTCTTGTTATAGAGACTGAGTGCTGTTTTCCCGGAAATAAAAGGTGGAGTTTTCTAGTAAACAAACACAAGTTATCATAGTCACTCGCTAAAACACAGTGTGTTCATTCTTGAGGTTTAACAAAAATGTGTTTTAAATTTATTTGTTTCCTCCGAAGCCAGTATTTTATGTTTGCTAGATTGCACTCATCATTGCTTAGTTCGTTGGCTCTTTGCAGCCCCAAACTGTTAATCAGCAGAATTACATTAAACCAATGGCAGCAGTGGCAACAAGAGGCAGAAAAATGGAGTCAACGTGGTGTCAAACATAGTGTCAAAACCTGCAGTTCCTCTAATGACCACTAGAGTCTGGCTCCAACAGTGAGTCAATCCCCAGAGACTCTAGAAATATAGAAATATAGAAAAAATTAGTTTACAGCCTGGTACAAAAAACTGTTTTGGTCTCTACAGCTAATTTGTTAATATCTGTGATTATTATTATCAACACTGATCTATCTATCTATCTATTTATCTATCTATCTATCTATCTATCTATCTATCTATCTATCTATCTATCTATCTATCTATCTATCTAATTTCCTCCTTCATGACAACTGTTTATATAATTCACCTGTTTACATGCATAATTAAGGGCGTGAGTGACAGGTGGGTGAACGTGTGTTTGCCACAAACTGATTAACCAGGAGTTAGGGGCGGAGTCAGGCACCGCCTAGATGGTGATGGTGGAGCAGCTCACTCTGAGCTTCAAAACTGCTCTTCAGAAACCTGTGGTTGACGTCACGGAGACTACGTCCATCTTTATTCACAGTCTGCGGTGCTCACCAGCGTCCTCTTGCATGTGCAGAAAGCGAGAATCCACTCATTGCTCCATAGCACTACTAGTGGTCAAAGACTCAGCTGGGTGCCTTTAACATGATGAATAAAGCGTTATAATAATAATTTTGTATAGAAATGCAATGGTCCAGCTCTCACTATATCTTGTTCTTTTTGAGCTTTCAGTCTCTCTTTGTCTTCACCTCTCTGCTCTGAGCTGGAATACTTCAAAGTGTTTCGTCACATTGGAAAAAAACAGACACGTATGGAACATAAATGACAGGATGGGACTATAAGTTCAAATACAATAGAACTCAGGAACAAAGAGGATTAATAGAGGGTCACTTTCCTGTGTTTGACACTGGACCACTGGTCCCATAAATGTCCTCTGTGTTCTTTCTTTATTTCTTCTGTCAGTTAGGCTTTTATAAATGTGGAAACAAAGAAAAACAGTTGCGTGGAGAGAAAGAAAGTTTGACCATCATGGACAGAATAAATGTAAGACCTACAATAACATTTCAGGACAGTATGGGAGGTGTGCGTGCAGGCCAGGAGGTCTATTAAAGAAGTGGGAGGATGCAAATGACGTCTGTGAAGTAAAATGGAGCTACAAACAAATCTTCACAGATAATCTGCCCTGATATGACATTATGGGAATAACTGAGCTGTTCTGGCACCCATTCAGTCCGAATCCTTTCACCCTGTGTGTGGGAACACTGAGCATCTTCACATCAGTAAACAGTGCGTCATTAGCAGAGAGAAGAGGCTGCACTCTGGTGATAACTTTGTAGATACGATAGCAGATGTTATATTACCTGGGTTTATTCAACAACATAAATCTGCAAAGTAATGATGATGACTCATACAGTATGGGAACATAAACACAAAGAATGCAGCTTTGAAAAAGTCTTCATCACAATGAGGGGTGTTATAATATACTGGTATTGATATGTTAATAATACACAGATGATAATATCATGATGGCAGATGTTAGACGTTGAGGATCTTTTGTTCATCAGTTCATGCGGTTGACTTTTCAATATCCGTTAACTAGCGTGGCATCATGGGAGTTGTTGTCTTCACCACCATTGCTGACAGCTTCTCCTGGTTTGGATTCCTCCAGTGTCAGTGGTTCAGGAGGTTTTTACCGGCAGCTGAATTATCCACAGAGGTGTCCTCCTCTCCAACCACAGACAGACCAGTTGATTAAACCAGTAAAAACACTGAATGAAACAGTTGAAACATTTAAAATCAGTGTTTTCTTTGACGCTGCACGGCGGTCACAAGGCTTCTCGACACTGCTGGGAGCTGAGCTGTCTAACATTTGTTTGCTTTGTTTCTCTGATAACTTAAGATCCAGATATCCAATAACTAAGATCCTTCATGTGGTTAAAATATATAGTTGAGATCGAATAATGTGTAAAAATTGAATCTTAAAAAATGTGACTTAAAACTGAAAGAAAGTCCATTTTGAACAAAGCAAAGTGGATATGATAAGATTTCTCTGGTTAGAGAATTGCTGGAAACATTTGGGATAGACAACAACTCAGCAACATATAGTTGTTTTTACAGATTTGAATGTGGGAAAGTTGTAACTTTTAGTGTAATTGTTGTTTTTGTTTGTTTTTGGTGTTACAGACTCTCTCCACCTCCCTCCATATTCTAGTTTAATTCATCTGGTAAAAAAAGAGACAAAACCAACAATAAATAAAGTTGAAGATGAATTTGTCAGATTATTTATTATTTATTTATTCTAATGTTCTTGATCCATTGATTGATATTGTAATAATATCGTTATCTTGTGGGAACGATAATTGTGCTGTGAAAATCTGATATCGTGACAGCCCTGATCACAATGTGTGATGAACTTTATGAACTTTAGCATAAACAATTATGACTCACAAAAGCAAATATGATTTATAGTTCTGAGCAAGTAGTTTAGCAAGTTGCTAATTTGGAGCTCTACCTTGATTGACTGTCAGGTTGATGTCTCACACCCTAATGCTAATATGCCCCGAGGAGAAACACAACATCAACTGACGAATGACCTTTTTTTTCCATTCAGCCATCTTGCTTCCTAGAACGGGGATGGAATCACCAGCTAAGTTGCATAATGAGACGACAAGTCCCAACAGCCGGGAATGTCTCTGGCTCTCTAAACTAATCTGCCCTGACAACTTCTCCGCAGCCAGGAAAACACCTCATTCAATCAACTGAGAAACAGGCTCTTCTATTTAATGGATTAGTGCTCAGTTAAGTCTGAAATTAACAGCAAACAGGTCGTGCAAACAAGCATTAAGGTCCTTAAGTAAAAGACAAAAACATAAATGCAAAAATATTCCATTACAATCATGCAAGGCACGCATTCAAATACAGAAATATTTTTGATAAAATGCAGTTATTTATGAAAAGTATTAGAAATCATTATGCAGAAATGCCCCTTTAGATAGTCACTTTATATCCCTCAACACATAAGCAACAAGAATGTTCAATGGACAAGACGATTTTAACCACATTCATTTCATTAATTTAAATACATATAAACCGTTAGAGCTCTTTCATTATATCAACCGCATAACAGCTGCTCATGTGTTTAGTTTGTAAAATCTTAATCTCTAAAGTGACTATAAGGAGTAACTCTTGAGAAAGCAGTCCATGTTTCTATCTCTCGTTCATTCATCAGGCTTTAGTACTGGTACAAGAGAACATGCAATATCAGGCGTATAGGCCTTTTTCACTGAAGTCAAAGCACAGGAGTAAATAATACAATTACTAAAGGATGAATTCCAAACTGCTTTAGTTTTAGTTTTGTTGTGCAGTTTCATGAAAAAAAAAAAAAGTTACAGTATGTGTTGTCAAGGTTGCAACGGTAAAGGCGGGCGCAGCCGGTGACGCGATGTTTCATTTCGGTTCAGCCTGCACGGTCTACGGTGGTGCGTTTGGGACACAGCTACAGTGTCAGGACGAACAGGGTCACTGGAATGGGACAGAGCCATCATTAATGTTATTACTAACACCTGTGATTTATGACAATTCTTGCCTCCCCTCACTCGCTCCCTGTGAGTGTTGGAATCCATTTTAGGAATTTGCTGATAACATTTAAGGCGCTGACTGGTCAGGCTCCGAGTTACATTTTAGATATATTGATTTCCTAAGAACCACAAAACATCCATAGATCCTCAGGCTGGTCATTTCAAGTATTTATAATACATTTATAATACTGTCATCCTGATTTTCCATTTTTTAATTTAGCAATTATATGTTTCACTTCTTAAAGCTCATTATTTTCTTCTTCTTCTGTGTTTTATTTGAAGTGTTGATCCATGAGAAGATATATTTGTTGTTTTAAGAACCAAAAACCATCTCAATGTAGTTTTACATCACCTCTCTCAGGTTTCTCTCTGGAGCTCTAGTAACAACAGGTCAGTGAACCAAGTAGAGGAAGCGCTGATCCTCTCTTCTGATTGGCTGACTGCTTTCTGAGTGTTCCAATAAAAATATTGGAACAGCACTTTTGAATCTATCTAGCACTTTTTTTTCACAGTATTAATATAGAACCTAGACCTGCTTTATGAACAAAGAACACTTGGACATCTACCTTTATACTATAAGGAGCTTTAAAACAATTTTTTTTTTTCTAACTATGCCTATTACTCAGTGATTTTTTGTTGCCCTATTTTTGTCTATTTTACTCTTTCTCTCTGCCTTTGTTGTTTTATGATTCATCCTGTGCCTCTGTTTAGGATTTAGCAAATTATTATAACATTATAGCTGTCAAATTAGTGCAGTGGTGTTAAAAGAACAATAAAACGGTTACTACATATACCTGACAAAGTTGTATAAACTTTTTGATAAAACCAATAAGCCCAATAAGTGATTTTAGAGGAGCTAAGGTGCATTGTTAGGCACGATGTGGACTTACTATTACTTTAACATTTCCTTCTGAAATGTAGTAAAAATGGAAGTACACAACCAAAGAACAGAAACCTCAAAATCATATTTTAATACAGCACAATACAGAGGAATAAATGCACTTGGCCACTTGCAGTCAGAACTCAGAGAATCCGAGTCTGTAGGATGGGACAGGAAAATGCACTGTAGGGAAACTCCACAATCAATGTCCCACTCACACATTTAATTACCTTCAGCTCGCACACAGCCCACCACCCAACCTTTTCTGTGCAGCAGGAAATGGAGCGTGTGACATTTGCGCCGGTTAATACATTTCATAAGCGCAACTAACAGAGTATCATTATAGATTAATGATTTCCTCAACGCACATCCATCATGGGTTTACAGCTAGTAGACAATGCTCATTCTCGACACACACACACACACACACACACACACACACTACACACACAGGCCAAACACACACTGACATGCACAGACAAAACACAAGTACACACACACAAAGACGAACACACATTATCCAAAAAGTTATGTTAGCGTGTTGGAACTGGCACAGAGGATTCACGGAGATTTGTGTAACTGTATGCGTTTGGTTTATTCAAACACACACACACACACACACACACACACACACACACACACACACACACACACACACACACACACAGTGACGAAGAGGCAGAGCTGTGTTGTGATATTTCAACACCCAAAGGTTGCCCATCGCGTGTGACTGCTGTGCAGCAGGCGAGTGCACAGGGAGGTTTCTTGGATGTTTAACATGTCATCCAACCTGTTTCAGTTCATAATGAGGTGACAGTTGGATTGTTATCAGGGAGCCAAACAAAGGCAGCATCGAGACAGGCTGACACCTCAGTGGGCCGCTCGTTGACCTGGGATCAGCGTCGCTTTAAGGCACATCATCAAAGAGCAACATCAAACCTGAAACTGTCTGCAAAGTGATCAGAGTACAACAGACTTTTATATTCAAAATAAAGCCATAACACACATGCAGTAAATGTCTGAGTGTTGTTGACAGGCACGAGCCGAAGTGTCCCTTTCATCGTGTGATAATCTTATCTCCAAAATTACAGAGGTATCGTGATGGAAATGAGATAACTAACTAAAATCCGTATTAAAATACAGTTTAATGACAAAGAACATTTGTCACTTGACACATGTGTCATTAAGTTTTATTGCCACATATTTAAAACATTTTTCAACGGTTTCTCATTTGGGCATTTATCTAAAATACCCCATCCGAAAATATCAACACATTTTAGAAATTTCTCCAACTGTATTTGGATCTTTCAATTTCCTGGGGTGTCACGACATCTCGCTCCACACATGCTGTGATAGTAAATGAGTTAATACCTGGATGCTGCCATGTGCGGTCCGCAGTGTGTCGAGCAGGAGCAGCTCTGAGATGTGCTTGTTGCTCTTCTTTTGTATATCAAAGTATTAAAAGCTGAAATTATATGATCAGACTGTTAAGAAATACTCAGCATAGATCACACATCATGTCAGTGTTGGCCAATCTACACTGGTTACCTCAGTGCCAAATCGATTTTTTCAAATTATTTTAATTGCCGAAAAAGCACAACACGGGCTGGCCAGGCTTTATGTTTCTGAATCATTCTGTCCATTGACCACGGTGAGATCACTGAGGTCTACTGACCAGCGCCTTCTGGCAGTTGTGGCCCCCACCCTCTGGAACTATCTTCCCTTAGTTATAAAAAAAATGCTGACTCAGTGAGTTTTAAGAAGCTCTTAAGAACTCACCTGCACTTTATCCTATACTGTGCGATTGTTTTTATGATTTTATTCTTTATTGTTTCTTAAATTGTTATCTCCTGTTTTTTTTAACTATGTATTTTTCTTTAATGTTTCTACTGTACACCACCTCGTAACCCTGGTTTCGAAAGGCACTTCGCAAATAACGTTTACTTACTTTTTTATTTGTATTAGCCCTATAACTGATGATAATGATGACAACAAAAACTGGTGCTTTGTGTAGCATTTTAATTTGATTTAACATAACTTTTTTTGCATGGATTTTTCCTGATCATGGTACCAGCAATGAAACTTTAATATCAGTGTGTTGTTTGTGCAGCAGCTGCCTTCACGTGTGTCTAATGATTGTTCCATCTGAAAATGAGCTTGTGGTTTCCTTAAATTGCAGACAAGAGCACAATCTAATAAACAATGCAAACAGCTCATTCAACCATTGTTGTAATGTAGAATGTGTCATTACAAGCATGAGCAACGGTACTTAATATGTCAAACAGGGGTGTACGGTGTGAGCCTTTCGGAGTAGCAGCCACAGTCAGACGAAAGCTTTTTTTCCAAAGACAATCACTACAAAAGAATCTGCCATAAAACGATGTGCCGGCCTACGTATTTCTTCGACTCTGTGATCTTGTATACTATCAGAATTTCAGCCATAAGGGCAAATAAACATTTAAAAGTAAAGTATCTGTAAATAGCTTTTGTGCTGTTTATCTTCAGTGTGAGGGAGTCGGCCAGCTCCGCCACTGATGCTCCTGCTCTATGAACCAAAGAGGCCATGAAAAACTTTTTAGTTTTTTTTGTCTTTTGAGGCCAATGAGCCGCTTTCAGTGGAATGACTGAGGTGCAATCTTGGAAAACAGTATTTATTTCTGTAAATACATGCATGGTTTTGGTTATTTTTTTGCTCACACCAGCCAAGCCTGACAAGCAAAAGCTCCGGTTTTCTCCAAAAATGACCCCATGAGCTTCATCTTTACCACCACCACAGATACATGCGAATGCACTGGGTCATGTGTCCTTGCATAGAGCATATCCATGACAAGTTATAAAACAGTGTTGTGATTCCAATTTTTTCCTTTGTGGTACAGAGGGTCACTATTACACTATTACCACTAGTGAACTGAGGTATAGATAATATTTAAAGCTATTAAAATACCAGCCTGTGCTTGCTCTGCCGCTCTGTTGTCCACAGCAGCAGCAGCAGCAGCAGCAGCAGTGTGGGACTGCAGGCTTCAGTTAGTGTTTCACCAGAGAGGCTGTGTGGTCCTGCAGTCTCCTGCTATTAGTTTGTTTACAGAAGTTAAAGCTGTGAGCTGCTGAGTGCCCGGGGCCAGCATTCCAACACAGTGGCTCATACAAGCATGCACAGGCACACTCTGCAATGCTGTTGTCTCTCAATACAATACATGTACGCAAACCCACACCACTTTTTTTTTGCTCTCTCTCTTCTGCAAGAATCCATCCCTCCTCTCCGTGCACGCAGTTCCTCTTTAGCCGAGCTGTTTATTGTTATTTATCAACATTTCATTGTCACTCACTTTGAATATAATCCACATCGCCATCTCTTCAAATTGCCACACATAAACACACAACAGGCCTGGGTGAGAAGTGAGATGAGCCGTTGCACATGTATTTGAATGTACAGGTGAGATGTCTCACGCTGATAGACCGACTCTGACATTAACAGTGGGCTTGTGAACATCGTACACAAATGAGTAGTCGCTGGCTCGCTGCGTCCAACAGTCACAAAAACGTTCACCTCGCAATTCCTCGCAGAGTTAACGAAACCAATGGGTGATTGATGACATGTCACATCAGTGTAATTAGTTATGAGCTTGACAGTTTCTTAAAACCGTTTCAGTATGATGGGGGTGTGGGGTGTGGGGTGTGGGGTGTGGGGTGGGGGTGGGGGGGTATGCAGACATCACATAAAAAAGTCACTGTACAGCATGCAGTCTTATGCACCTGCTTGTCAAGTGAAGAGGGAAGGAATGTAAATAGCTTTTAAACATGCAACCATAGGAACAAGGCCATAATAAAACTGTACTGCTGTAATTAGTCAGGGTCAAAGGTTATTAAAAGAATGTTGGCTGTATTGAAAAGGCTGTATCGACTGCCTCTGGAAAAAAACGGCTATCATTTCACAGGCTGATAAGAACGCCATTTTCATCTCCTTGTCTTTGTCTGAAGATTTTAAGCAAGTTAACTTTTGAGCGACTTATCGGTACAGGTGTTACTCGTATTGACTGCAAAGCCTCGATTGTGAATGGCTACACACCTGAGCAGGTAATGGACTCTTTTTATCTCGTTTAAACAGCTCTGATTGTTGATAGGCAGCCGTGTTCACACCTAGAAACACGAAACAACATTGCTCCAAAGATTAGCGGCCATAGTTCTCTCAGACTATACTCACATATAAACTATTTTCTGTTTTGTGGAGTGAAAGATTGGAGAAGAAACCTCAGGGAGGAATCTCACACCAAATCCTTACTAAAATACATTGTACAGTATTCAGTGTCTGTATCAGAGTCTTGTGTAATATTAATCTTTGATGCATTTCAAACTTTGCTCAGGTTGCTTCATGACAGCACACAAAAAAAGCGATCTTTGGAACATCTCCTCACAGCCATTTCACCGAAGTCGCTGGCCAAATCGCATTAATATATTAATCTCCATTCAATAGCCATAAACCTGCCATCTCACTTAGGTTAATGAGAATGCTTAGTCATTCATACAAAGCAGAAAAAGTTGGACAGTATGCAGACACACCCTGCACTAATGGCTCGAAATGCCATTGGTCAAAGATATTCCACGAATTCCCCATCACGTGATGAAAGACTTGCTACTTGAACATAAAGGATGACCTCAGTTTTCTGCGGTCACACTCTCGACAAAAAGATTAAATAAGATCCTTCCAGTAACCGCTGCTCTTTCACTTTCAGTCGGCCTTCAGTTTGCTTTTTCATTTTGTAAACTGAAAAAATAAATAAATAAAAAAATACATTTCAATACGTCTAATTAGCTGTTTTTCAAAGAGGGTGTAATGATCAGATGTTGAGAGATGATAAAATAGCAAGAAAGACCAAGAAATAACATTTGAGGAATAAATTACAGCCAGGATGTTTTATTAGCTTATAATAACATGAGTATTGTATTAACTTTGTGTAGCACTGTAGCATTAGCATTATGCCAAAAAAGAAAAAGGTGTAATTAGTAATTCTAAATAAATATGCCTTTTATGTATTTATAATAATTATATGTTACACTGAAACCACTTTGAGTATTAAAACATTGTAATCAAGTATATTCAAGTTAGTCTCCATCTATTTTGTGATACTATATAAAGTGTGTATTCAAAGCTAAATATGAATATATACAAAATCAAATCAGAATGTATATTTGTAATGCATTTGTATTGTATATTTAACCATCTAATATATACTGTATGTGTGTGTACACATGGGTTAAACTATAGTTAAAAACAATAAACGGGTAATGTTGACGTTATTTGGTCGACTTGTTGGTTTATATTTGATGTTAGGTCTCTGTGTTTAACTTTATCCTTTGACTGAAATTATTTTGTTTCTGTATCTTCGTTATTGTTCATTTTTTGGCTTTCACTCACACCCTGGATGGAATTTAAAAGGCATCTGTTTGTGTCTCTTTTAATAAAAATCACACACACACACACACACACACAGACACGCACACACATTGCATACAGACACACAGCAGAGGATTTGGGTTGTACTGCCTCGACTGAACTCCACATGTACAGTAATTATTTTCTGTGTGACAGCTGATGTAAGTCAACAGAGAACATGAATGAAAATTATAGCTCATTAGGAGGCCCTATAAGAAAACTATAGACTTACTGACTGCCAAAAAAAAAAAAATGGCTTAGTGCACGAAAGCACTTAATGGATAAATTATACTTTTAAGATTGGTATAGACACACTTTCAGTATTGCAAATAATACTTTTATCATGGGAAAATACACCATTGTTTTGCTTGGGGTGTGTTTAGGCAAAACGGACAAACTGCAATGCATGAATCTCTTATTTGAACATACTGACCTGAATGCAATCCTGCTCTGGGTCACTCTACCTACAGTATGTACATAACAGTATCGCTGCATCTGCAAGTGGATAGGTTTGCATACCCCGGTACTTATCAGGTAGTGACACTGACATTGTATAGACATCGTGATTTAGGGATTTAAGTTCACTGCCAAACCTTAAGGCCACCCCCCCACCCCACACACACACACACACACACACACACACACACACACACACACACACACACACACACACACACACACACATCCATTCTAATATATTACCGCTGGAGCCATGTCCCATTTACTGAGTGATGGCAGTGATTTACACACACTGAGAGAGCAATTAAGGACACTACAGCCTATAGATGTAATGTAAATACAGGCTGCATAACACTAGTCAGCTAATATTATCCTGACCTGGATGATACTTTCTTCATTTACAAGACACATGAACCTGAAGCTTCAGCAAGAATGAAGTGATTGAAAATTGATTCAGAATCCAAAAGTCAATCATTTAAAGCTGCTGGGCACTGGCACTGGATGTATGTTACGATGCTTTCAGGCAGTGATGGATCATTTCCAAGTCCTGCTGTCACCACAAAGTCACAAGCCAAGAAATTTTTGAACAGATTTAATAAGTTGTGTGTGTAAATGAGTGAGTTTGTGTTTCCTTCGGACAGAGTCAGGTCCGTTGTTTCCCTTGTTTTACATCTTGTTGCAAAGAGCTCACTGACTGCTGGCTGCAGCCGTACATTTACTGCTAATTATATAAGCTAACAGAAAGGTTGCTCAAGATGTCAAACAAGCTGATTGGTTGCTCCAACTCTTGTAATGTAAGTTTGTACCAGAAACTTAATGAACATATGTTATGTATAAAAGACACAATCCCATGGTCCGAGTGAACGATCACCTAGCACCCTTAACTCATACCACCTTGAACTATCATTTTAAAGGGGTTTTACACACCAAGTACCTTTTTGCTAATCAGAAAACTTGACACAATGAATCCAATTCATTTTGAAACATTCTCAGAGAAAAAAAAACAACAAAACTTCTCTACATTGTCAACATTAACAGCTGGTAACTTAAGAAACCTTTCAAGTTCAGGGTCAAACTTAATACCTTTACTCACCAACAGCTGTCTCCAGTGGTGGAAAGTAACCCTCTTGTTTTGCTTCTATTTCTATCACTTATTGTCTTCTACTGAAGTTAGCATGCTAACCAGCTAGCCCCAGTCGGACTGTCTTGTCACTTTCCGATACCAAGTCACTGTAGCGTCCAGTCTCCCCTGAAGAAGTATTGCTGCTTAGAGGATGTATTATAAGCTCTTGTTTTGTAAACGCAACAGTGGCTAAAGCTCTTGCCAAGACTGGTCAGTCAACAGCTGTTAATGCTAACGTTAGCTACATAGCAATAGCATAACTTACAGATAGCTCCTGTTTGATGCTGGGAGAGTTTGGCACCCTGGAAATGCTGGAAGCGTGAAGACACAAAAACCACATTCACATGTACGTTTGTCTTGGGGAAACATTACCCTAAAAGAGAAAACTTCAGTATTGTTCTCTTACGGCTCAGTTTATTCATTAGTTTTTGACACATTTAGATTCTGAAACCATTTATAACAGGTAACAGTTTTGGCATTGGAGTGTAAAAACTACTTTTTTTCAGGAATAATGGACTATTCATTACAGTAAAGTTACGTCACAGTTTGTGCTGTTACTAGTTGTATCAGAAATGCAACAGATCTTTGTGGCTGACACCCAATCCATACAGTACGCTGTGTTTATGGTGGTGATGCGAACAGGATGAACATGATACTGACTGACCAGGCTGATGACGCCTGACTGAATCCCCATGGGAGTACATTTGAGTTGGGTGATGCTCATTTATGTAAGTGAACTGGCAATATGGATGACATGGCCCCATCTCGGATGTGTTGATTTTTTTTTTATGTAATGGGGATAATTTATGTAACAGTGTGTCACAATATGACACGTAACAAACACCTTAGAAGCCACTCACAACCTGGATTGTGTAACTGTCATGTTCCCAGGGGCGGCCTTTATTAGTAAAGTCTCCTAAGAGTGTCTGTGTCATATTGTGTAACTGCCACATGTCCCAAGGCCTCTTCCTGTGAAAAAAACATTTCTATTTTTACCGCTTTCTCCACAAACCCATCATGCGTCATGTAACCAAAAAAAAGTTATGTGAGTGTTATGTGTTTGAGTGAACAGTGTATCCAGGAGTGTATTTGAATTAAGGAGATAGGAATAAAAACAGTACATCAATAGAGAGCTGAAGTGAAATCTCATTCAAAATCCCTCTGACAATTGTCACAATTCTAATAACTACCAATTCAACCTTGGAATACAGACTTTCTCAACAGTGAGACATGTGGCTTGCTTCATTAGTTTAGATGGCAGTTTTTTTTTTTTTTTGAAAAACTATCAAATATTTATGTTTATTCAATATTCTTATTTTAATAAATAGTCGAGGTGTCCCTGTTAGCTCAGATATGTCTGTAATAACAGCAGGACAGAGACAACCAAACACTATAGAAGTTGTTACACTTGTTGTTAGCCAACTAAAGTTGCAAATAAAGCAAGATATACAACCACAGAGTCGTGTATAAAACCAGGATAGTGGTGTGAAGGCAGATTGGTGAGGAGTAAATATATAAAGTCAGATTTTGGAAAGAAGAAAAACGATCCTTGAAATGAACTTATGGGCTCCAGTGAATCTGGAGTTCTAACCAGCAGATGGTGACTGTACATGTCACATTACATGGTAAAGACTAAGGCTGTCTGTGTGTGTGTGTGTGTGTGTGTTTGTGTGTGTGTGTGTGTGTGTGTGTGTGTGTAAATGTGTGTGTGTGTGTGTGTGTGTGTTTAAATGTGTGTGTGTGTGTGTGTGTGTAAATGTGTGTGTGTGTGTGTGTGTGTGTGTGTGTGTTTAAATGTGTGTGTGTGTGTGTGTGTGTGTGTGTGTAAATGTGTGTGTAAATGTGTGTGTTATGGGTCTGTGACTGGGTAACCACAGGGCAGGCCAAGTAATGCATGTCAGTGAACCCACGCAGAATGGCGTGACTGGCAGAGCCAGCTGCTGTCGAGGTGTCGAAAACCTCTCTGCTCATTTTTACTCCGTCCCTGCCCTCCAGCTTTTCTGCCTCTGTTTACCTCACCGCTTCAACTTTCAATCTGCCACGGAGAGAGTGAGAGCAAGAGACTTTGTCACTGTATTACAAATCTGTTCTAACCAAGTACAGTCAAATTTAAGGTACATGTACATACTTGAATATTTCCGTTTGGAGCAACTTCCTGCCCTTTCAGTGCAGTATGGTACTTTTTGCTTGACTGGATTTATCTGTTGACTTCAGATTTCACATTCAACATTAGATAAACTTCATTAAATATTACAAGTAGCAATTATCCCTTTGTTTCTATCATAAACTGATCTGAAAGAAAAATCCCCAAAACTGAGTTTGGGGATTTTGTGTGTGAAAACAACTACTCACTCACTATGAGTGCTTTCATTTTAAAACTGTACTTTAGTTCAATGTACTGCTAAAAATGTCAAATTTGAAAGGAAACAGGAAAAATTTGAATGCAGGACCACGAGCAACACCACAATGTAAATATAAAGTACTCCACTGTAAGTAAAAGTTCCACATTCAAAATGTTCCTTAAGTAAAAATACATTATTTAAAATATTCATCGCACAATGATGCACAAGCACAAATTTATTGTCATAGCTGTTTTATATATGGAACAGTTTTATATACAATGATGGAATTCTATAATATGCATCATATTATGCATCGTATTTTATAAACTAATCACAAGCTTTGTCAATTAAAATGATAGAAAAAAAAAGTATGCAAAGTAAGTTGTTACAGCAGCTGTCAAAGGTCAAAAAGTGAAGTATAAAATTAACCTCTGAAATGTTGTGGAACACAAAATGGAAAACGGAAATACTCAAGTGAAATACTGTACATGTACCTCAAAATTATACATAAGTACATCAGCTGGGATGAAACTGGGAGTATTTTCATACTGTAATATTGCTTCTTAATACTCTCAAATACTATTTCTACCACTGATTAGTTTCACATATTAGCAGAAATAAAGAGAATATTTCTGTGTCTTCTCTCTCATTCCCAAACCTCCTGCTCTCTTGACCTCCTCTCCGTACTGTGGGCCTGAGGGTAAAGGGTGAACCTGCTGAACCACTGAGCTAAATAAGGGCTGGGACGACGTGTTCTCGCGTACTGTCTTTCTCCGTCTGTCAGTCTGAGGTTTTCACACTCCAGATGCCCTCAGACACACCTAATATCTCAACACTGTAAAGAACCCTCATACAAGAGCAGCTCTCATGGTTCACCTACAGGACAGGGGAGCTGTGAACTTCTGGTCCTCGGGTCGGATCGGGAGCTAGTGGGAGGGTGATCTGGGCACCAAAACCGACATGTTCCACTTAACCTGCGAGTGTTTGAGTGACTGGGCAAACAAAGGCTGGAGGTAACACCCACAGCTTATATGAAGTGTATCTGCAGTCATTACTCAGGCCTATCTGCTGCTGCTAACACAACAGGGCTGACCTTAGCTGTTGTTAGCAGGAGAATGTGCTTGTGTTCACGTATTATATCACCGAATCCAGTCACGAAAGGATTGTTTGCACAGATAAACAGCCTTCTTATTTGATATCTCTCTCTCTGCAGTCCAGAAAGCACCTGAGCACATGCAGCTAACAGAGCGAGATACACACAAATACCTGCTGGTTTTTGGGAATGCATGACAAGCTACATGCCACTCACAAACCTGCCTCGTATTGTTAGAGCTAATAATGTCGTGCATATGCAGAGCAGGGATGTCTAGCACCCCTATTGTGTTGGCATTCAGATACATTGAAAGCAGTGAGTCGCTGAAGAACAGGCCTGCTGTAGATTAGACACTGTTACAGCGACCCTTGCAGCTAATCCTTGCACGCACGCCACCGGGAATGTTCCACTCCCAAGACACAGACTTGGATTAAAGCTGGGAGTTATCGACATGTGCAGCACACGCACAAAGACAGCGCCATTAACATAGAGAACGACGCGCGCTGCTCCCCTTTGTGAAGGGGCAGATGAAGCCAAGCAGGCGCTTCTGCGTAAACAGGAGTCATCGGTGAGGGAGCAGCGAGAGGGGAAACAGACAACAGCAGTGACAAGGAGTGAAATTTGCTCTCAAACTCCAAACCCCTACACGCCGCCGAGCCATATTAAAATGACAAAGCCCAGAAAACTTGCTCTTTGTTGTCGTTGCCGTCATGCACCCTCATAAACTCTGCAAAACATCCTTTCATATTTACAATATGATTCTCCCCAATTTCCCCACGGGGATCATTAATCTCTCATCTTTTCTTATGACTGAGTGCATTGTGATGCTCCAACAACAAAAACAACTGTTTGCAGTTGTGTACACTCTGCATGTACACAAAATACTAGAAGCTTCTTGTTGATACTAAGTTGCAGCATCTTTTTTATGGTCCCAATATCATGTTTCAAAGCTTAAAAAAACTTGTCTGTTTGTATTTATCTTCTTGTTGGTGGCTGGAAATCAATAAAATTTCAAAACTTGGTTCATCCACATTACAGAAACACAAATTCTCTCCCTTAGAAAGGCTCTCGTTTCAAGGGAACATTGTGACGAGTTTTTTGGGGTTTTTTTGGCTCTATAATCTGGAATGTTCCTGTTTGACTGACTGACTGACTGACTGACTGACTGACTGACTGACTGACCGAGTGATCATATTTCCACCACTGGTCAGCGGAGTGCCTTGTCAATGTGTTGGAGTTTCTGGATCAAACAGGTTCTATTAGGGGGGTGTTTACAGCCACTCTGGTTTCCCAGCTACTTGGGAATGATAGTCTGTCCCTTCTAACTTTCTCTCTGATCATGTTACAGTAAATCCAGCTGAAATCACAGATCAGTCTTTGTCTTTCATTTATGTGTTTGGTGATTTTGTCAGACAACGTCATGGTTAAAAAAATCAGGATTTGACCGTAGGCAGTCCAGACATATACTAGGTCTTTTTTTTTTGTTGTTGTTTTATTTTTGTGGTTACATTTTGAGATCACATGTCAAACCAACAGTGGTGACCAATGAGCAACAAGTTGGGCCTTAAGGTAGAATCTAGCACTAGATTCTGTGAATATCAGCTTTATCTCCTATTTTCACTGAAGAACTCAAGAAAAACTTTCCTCGTTCAATCTCTTTTCTCTGCTGAGGCAGTGCACTGTTTGGTATATATTAAATATAAACTGCAGCATTGCTTTCATAGACTGTTTACGGTTTGTGATCAGTCTGCTCAGTATATATTGAATACCCCATTAGAGTCAGGACATCACAGCCTTTTAGGGGCTTGGTGTGGGGCAGTTTTATTAGACAAGGGGCTAATATCACTTTGATAGACAGACAGACAGACAGACAGACAGACAGACAGACAGATAGATAGACAGATAGATAGATAGATAGATAGATAGATAGATAGATAGATAGATAGATAGATAGATAGATAGATAGATAGATAGATAGATAGATACTTTATTTATCCCCCTAGGGGAAATTCATATGTCCATTAGCTCATTGTTGATAATAATAATAAAGTAGTGCTGTTGTGATTGTACCATTCACCATGAAAACACACTTGCAGAGTGAAGCAATATACAGTCCAGTTTCAGGCTGTCCGATTGACAGTAATGGCAGTAACATGTTTAGTAATGCGCCAACAGATGCAAAGAAAACAAAGACTGTGAAATAGCAAACATAGATTTAAACAGCGCATGATTTAAAAATAATTATAGTAGTAATCATTCACATACTTGCCATAGTACTATGTGTGTTACTGGAGGATACTTGTAGAGGGCACACTACAGCGCTCAGACCATATAGAACCAGATTTAAATGATGTCAACAATAAACATGGCGACACTTGAGGAAGTTACAATTTTGTTAATTCTGACAGCAGCACCCCTGTAGATGGTTCGTAAGGCCCCTAAACCAACCACGTCATAACAATGGCGAATACGTTGTGCTGACACAAGAAATCAATGATGAAAAACACCACCAATATTTTTGAATGTCCACCACCATGTTTGTGCCATTGGATTCGGCCTCTCACCTGTTTTTCAGGCTTGGCGCACGACTCCCAGCAAAAATAGACAGAGAAAAGACCGGTTGATCATACCAGCAACATGACCTAAAACTGACACTTTCCACTATAGCTGTCGCTGTCTAGGCAGAATCTGAACATGAAAAAATATAAATATATATTTTCTAACCATTTTAGCAGTGACATTTTACTGATGTTTTCTGGCAAAAATATATCAGAAATTAATAATGAAAATAAATCCAACATTCCAGTAACCTGCAAACTCTATGTAAAGAGATAGAGCTGCAGTAGCAGAGACGCAGCCGCGCGTGGTTCACCACAGCAGGTCAGTGATGTCAGCTCTGATGTCACACAATGGTCACAATGGTCCCTATGAAAACTGTTAGCAGCCTGTTCTGAGTAACAAGGACACTGTTTCTGAAGAGACTGCATTACCCTCCATTGTATGAAGAAAGAATATCGGAGACAAGTATTTAATAAAAAACTGGAAAAAATGAAACCAAAGTGCGTGTGAGGATATACACCACTTGAGGAAAGTGATTGTTTTTTTTTGTAATTTGCATGAACTGATCCTTGGTCCCTCTATCAGTGTGCTACTTGAGAAGCAACATGGATGTGGTTCAAACTCCGTGTCTTGAGTGTTTTTCCACCCCAAACCCTTTTTCCTGTGACCGCCGGCCTCACAGTAGCCTCGGCTCCGTGAGTCCAGTCAAACTGCAGCCTGTCACAGGCAGCGCCAAGCCAACAGATGGAGTGTACATTATGAGTGTGTGCAACCGCTCACCAATTAATCAACCACCCATGTTTGTGTCGAGCTCCCGAGGCTCAGAAAAGTTCCAGAGTTTGGTGACTCATAAAGTCTTGGCTGCAGCTGGATGGTAACAATGTGTTTTCTTCTTCTCCTGAGATTTTCATGTTCATTATCTAGCCAGGCATTGTGAAACCTGGGAGTATCCCTGCTTCATTAATCCACCTCCCAGACAACAGTGAAGAGAGACAAATGTTTGAAACACTTGTGTTAGTCAACTAAATGACTAAAGTACCTGAATGACTCATTGTTTTGAACTGTATCATAACAGCTTGACACAAGGTTAAAGAGAATTTCCAGACCCCTCATGAGCCAGCACAGCACCCACAACCTCAACGCCATAAAACAGGAAATAATTTTAAAAACTGAATAAAGGCAATTGTGGATGATTAGTAGCAATTCCACAGATTATACAATCAAATCAAACTAATCTTAAGCAACTTTTACTGTTTAATGTGTCCAAACAAAGACATCTTTTACATTATTAAAAGGCATGGCAGTAGGTTTAATTAAACCTTTACAAGGACTTGAAAAAACTTGAAAAGATCATGGTTCAGGTTAAAATACCCACTTGGTTGTAGGTCATAGTTACAAACTATGATTAATGGCTAATACAAAAACCCTGACCACCACTGTAAGAAATATTAGTGTTTTTGGGTATTTGCTGGAACAATGGATGTTTTCCTCGGGAGCACAGTCTCCTTTAAAGGTTTACTTTTCAACAAATGAATCCTAGATACCAATAATTCAAACCCTGAAGACTGACAGTAACTGTGTCATGTTTCCCACCAACAGTCAAATGTAGTTTTCTAACCTTAACCGCATAATTTGACATAAAAACTGCATTTCACAGTGTTCATCAATAAATAAAAGTTTGCTCAGTTGCCATGGAGATAGCTCTTCACGTAGGTGAGAATGCAACATTGGTCACGTAATAACTTGTGAAAAAGCTGAAACCACAGCTGAAACAAATTACCTGCAGTCATAATGCAGGTAAGAAAACGTTACTGTGAAAGTCCATCTAATGAGAAAAGGCCACGTAACTGAAATTCATTGTTTGGTGTTTTAACAGTGCAACAAAAACACCCGGCTGTAACCTTCACACCTGAAGTGCTTCAGCAGGTGCTGATGTTACGCTACAGAGCTCAAGTTGCTTGAATCATCCTCCAAATGTTTGTTGTTCTTGCCAATCGCTGGAAACCAAGGTTGTGAATGACTTTCGCAACCTCGCTCTGTTGCTAAAGTTGTTATGTTTACAATTTTGTGCCTCTATTTTCCTAAGATTTGAGAGGACAGCACACACTGCAAGTATGTTGCAGTTTTGCAACCGTTAAAGAGCCGTCATGTCTGCCTGGTTGTTAACATCCTCACATCCTGATGCATCATAACATAAAAACAAGTTCTGCTGAACATGAATTTCTCATTAATAAATTACAATAATTTCATAAAAGAACAATATTCAAAACAGTGAATCACACCTCAGGTGATTCACATATGAGTATAATTCGTATTAGTCCTGAACACACCCTGATTAGCCAAGGTGTGTAAGCCACTTGGACTTAATCATTAGCTAAACCTTTAATGTAACCAAACAGGTGAATATGTCATGTCCATTTTCACCTGCTGTCAGCACATAAACTGGTTTGTGGTTTGAGGAATGAATGTTCACCCACCAAACAGCCAATCTGTGGTCACAGGTTTGTGCTGATTCAAACAAAGTGAGATTGTGTTTTACTGAGAAGCTGCAAAATTAACATGATTTAACCGATTTTACTGTTTTATCTATGAACATATTATTATTGTGTGCATATTAACCTGTGGTAAAACAAAGACAGTTCTTATACATTACATCATTATACAGTGAATGGTCACCATAAATTTGCTGGCACAGGCCTACTATGTGCCTTTGAGGTGTGTGTGTGTGTGTGTGTGTGTGTGTGTGTGTGTGTGTTTGTGTGTCTCAGGATCACAATAAGAAGGAACAAGAAATTAAGGTCAAATACAACTTACATAAAAAAACATATACTTACATTTTCTTAATCATGTAAGAAATGTAACATTTTAGATCATTAAACCTGACTTGGCTTTTTTCATTTTTGTTGAACTTTTAGCTGCTCAGACTGAAAACTACTGTTGTAAATGTCTTATCGCAAATTTTGATAAAGTTGTGAACTTTGTCATGCGTGGCCACGAGCTAATTTATTTACACACAGCCATTAAAACCATTTATCATACGTAATTGATAATGTTGACACATTTTGTGAACACACACTATATGTGATTGTTTTACTGTAAAACATATTTATGGGTTCTATTTATAGGTATCTCTCTGATGTGAAACGTCGCCTATAAACAAAATGATTGTGTGACTTACTGTGAAATTAAGAAACATAAAA
Source organism: Seriola aureovittata (assembly GCF_021018895.1). Taxonomy (NCBI): domain Eukaryota; kingdom Metazoa; phylum Chordata; class Actinopteri; order Carangiformes; family Carangidae; genus Seriola; species Seriola aureovittata. The sequence goes on from NC_079369.1 coordinate 25,940,469, forward strand.
TTGTCGTTTTCTTTTATATCATATTCTGACCTTTCAAATCAACTAATAATAACTAAATAATAACATAAAAATGACATCACAGATCATTTCTACTGTGTTTTATCTTATTAAAACATCACCAGTAAATCAATAACAGCTTCACAGTAAGCTTATCAGACCTGGTAGCTTTGTGTGTGTGTGTGTGTGTGTGTGTATGCCCCATGTATTTATGGTGTCAATCGTCTGCCACTTGCCCCCCCATTATGGATTGGTTAACAAGCAGAGGATGGCTTTTGCCCTTGTGAAAGACCCTATCAGCGCTGACAAAGAGACAAACAAGCTGCAGGCTCTGGCCAACACAGTGGCAACACACACAGTTAGGGGGAAGAATTGCTCAATTGGCTGATAATACAGCTCACGGTATCAATGGCTGATTGCTTTATTGCTGTGTAATCCGGGGACAGTTTGTTTTAGAGCTTAGGTGATGAACTGTGGCCGAATGTCACAGCGGCTGCGGCAGTCAGAGCTCATTTCATAATTTTTCACAAGAGCGTGAACTTTCATTGTGTATTGATCCTGTTATCTGTGCAAATAGAAATGTTGGGAACGGTTAATGAATAATAAAGATTATCACTGTATCTGTTCCTGAAACGACATCTGCATCAAAGTGGTAATAAAAGCTTTCAGTAACACAAAACAAAAGTCCTGGATTCACTCTATACTGTCAGAGAGGATGTTGCATTACAAGCTGTGATATGGCAGTTTATGTAATAGTCCACATCCTGGTCTTGATTGTGTTGCCGTGTGAAGTGGGTCATGTGGATGAATGTGTCACAGACCCAGTAAACACCGTCTCCAGAGAGCTTTAAGCCCTATTATCTGGAGCTGAGGATAGAAATCAAAGCGGAGGTCAAAAGTCAGAAGTGAGAGTACAGTGTGTTCAGTAAATCCCTCGCTGATCTACCGGATTGAGTTGCTCCAACTACTCGTAAATCCATCACCAAGTTTGTGTGTGACACCCTTCATAAATTCTTTGTAGTTAGTTACTGTCAAACTAACGTTGCACCATAAAAAACTTGCAAACATGAAATCAATGTAGCATCACAAGGTTTAACCAGAGGCGCACAGTCAGGAAAGGCAAACCTGGTAAATGCTTGGGGCCCAAAAAAGGAAAAAGGGGCCTCCGATGGCCCCTTATATTGGCACATTTTGCAATGACAGCTATACACCCCTTTAAACCTCTCATTAAGACACTATATAGTGCACTGCTGCTGTCCCAAAACTCCTCCTAAGTCTGGTCCCTGATGATATGTTCTGCAGCTAGGCTCTATCCATTGCCTGCATGTGAAGCATTTAGGGGACATCTGTAAATTGTAGCTTCAACCAACATTAATGTAGCACCAATGACTTTGTTTTATTTATGTATACATGAGAAATGTATGAAATTTTACAGCAAAATCAGCTCATTGCAATGGACTTGCTTCAATCAGCTGATCCACTTGAAGAGATAAAAATTAATTCAGATGAATGTTCCATATGCAGTTAAATTTTGGTGAATTATCACCACTGATTAACAGGAAGCCATCTTGACCTAGCTAAAATATGAAGGTGGAGAGCCGGACGATGCAAAAATATTGTAGCCTATTAGCTCTGTTGACCCATTCACTTGTCGGAATAAAAGCAACAGACAGTTAAGAGAGTCCATGGGTCAAAAATGCCTTTTAAATAAACTGTGTCAGTATTGACTAAAGCCCCTATATCACTTGTCAAAAAACCTGCTAAGACAGGGAACTGGGAAAAGGTAACAACTCCCAACTCCAACATTCACACTTGGATCAAATGACTCTGCAGTTGACATGGGTATTTATCGGCTCCAGCGCCAATCGGCAGTGATGTAATCACACACAACACTCGGGTGAATTTTTGCCCCTTTTCCTGGTGTAACGTTCTTCAGAGCACAGACACTGTAACACACATGTCATCTGTCCAGCACAGTGCTGTTAAACCAGAAACAGCGCAGCTAAATTGCACGCAAGGATGAAAGAGTGAGCTTCAGCCCTGAGATAAGTTTTAAAAACACAAAATCACTGACCGAAGCATCTCACATGGCTCAAACACTTTTCCAGGAGGAGCAACCTGGAGATGAGACTGAGATCCGTTTTACTAGTTTGCACAGCGGCTAGCAGCTCACTGCTTCTGGGTGTGTGCGCTCTGTCAGAACATGTGATGACATCACTCCTTGCATTTGTGTGTGTCCTCAGTCCAAACAGAAGGACAAACTCTACTGGCAGTGGAAAAGGGGTCAATGGGATTTTATTAGCAGGTTTTTCCCACATTTAAAAAAACCTGCTAATACCTGCTAATTTTGGTGGAGAAAGGGTATTACACTAGCCTAGCTAATTGGCTAACACTAACAAGTTAGCAGCAGTTAGCTTTCCAGCTGCAGCACTTCACCAACTAGCCACCAAGCTTCCAGCCCCACATATTTGTCATAGATTTTTGTAATTTGTGGTGTGTTATTGTGGGTTAGTGAAATGTCATTTAAAATCTTCCCTGTTTACATCAGCAGCTTTTTTGATCAGTCAAATATGTCGACAACATTCCATATTACAGCTTTTACTTATCACTCTGAATGGATCATACTGTTTATTAGCAAGCTAACATTAGTATTGTTCACCTGACAGGTGTCAATATTGAGTTACAACTAATCACTACACAAGAACTAGCTGGTGTGCTAGAACCCATTTGAATTTAGATGCATAAATCTTCCCTGAGCAAACACTTTAAACAAGGCAAAGTCTGAACTTACAAAGAGCTGGTGCAACTGACTGCGGCAGAAAGACTATCACTCCACACCTCTTGTTTTGCCTCTGACAGATGCAAAGGAAATACATTGCTCACTAAAGAGGTTTCTGCTTTCCAAAAGCAAACCTGACATGCCTAAAAGAGAGAGAGAGAGACAGAGAGAGAGAGAGAGAGAGAGAGAGAGAGAGAGCACATTGCAGTGCTTTTGTGTGTCTTTTCTTTCCTCTGGGACCTCCAGTAATGAGCCACACAGTGTGGGACGATGTGCCAAATGGGTGGCCTGGGGCAAGGAACACCAAGAAACCATCAAGTTTGGTGGTTTGAGCGTGAGCAGGGGGAGCGATTGGTTTGGTTTACATTGAAATTAAGGCAGAGAAATGAGAAACTGCTGTTTACATTTTAAGTGGACTGTTCTCTGTATTTCCATCCACACCCAGGGAAAACCTAAGTCAAGGAGTTATGAAAAATGCATCTTGTAACTGAACATGTGAAATGTGAAACAGAGCCTCGACTCGCTTTAGTTTACAATTCAGAATGCAGGCATTATAGATCTGCTCAGGGTTATTATGCCATTTAGTTGTCGGCACATGTGGGCTCTCTAAAAGGTTTTCTGCTACGTAACATATATACACAGCAAAGAGGCATAAATACAGTATGAAACCTACTGTAGTGCTTTTGTTACCATAATAACAAATCAGCAATTTCTGATGGAAAATAGTTGCAGAACACGTCTTTTGTTCAATGTGAAAGCAGGAGAAATGTGTGAGTGAACATTATTATAACATAATATTATTGAATTTTTATTGAGTTTTTATTACTTAAAGGACAAAACCGCTGTTTATTTTTAAGTTTAATTTCCATAACTGCAAGTCACAATTACTCTCTATATTACCTTTACAGTTTCAGATTTTTAAATCATCACCCTTCTGTCAGGGCCACAGCCATGAATTTAGAAATAATCAGGTTATGACCCCAAATAAACCCCCAGTAAAGATAAAGTCTGCATTGTTTCTGGTCAAAATTAGCATTACCACACCACCTGCATCTTATAGTAATAATGTGTCTTTGACCAAACGTAATGCAGACTTGATGTTTACTGTGATGGATTACGCAGCACAAGTGAGTCTCAAGACCCAGATGATTTTGATACTGTATGGAAATGAATGGACTACACTTTGTTGGTGCCTTCAAAAAACATTTGATATGACGTTACAAAAAATGATCCATGTAACTTTCTTCTGATTTGCCACCTCTGTGCCAATATCATTTAAATAAGTTACTATTGCTGCCATTTGTCTTGTAAAGATCTCTATATACTCTGTTATACACATAGTTTGTGTTAAATGGTCTAGAATTGGCAAAATCCATTTCTTTGTTACTTTATTTATTTGTTTCTTTACTTTTCAAATTTGTTTGAAAAGTAAAGAGGGCTGGGATATATTTAAAGTTTTTATTTCAGGATTTCAATGACTATGTCAATGTAATACACAGTATCAATATAGTGAAATACAGTCATTTGGTTGCTCCTGAAACAATGGTTATATGTAAACTATATGTCTAAGAAACTCTCACTTTTTTTCCTGGTTTTAATCTAAACAGCTTGGTGTCTTTTTACCTGTAAATAACCAAATCAGCCAGTTCTTTTGATTTGATGTGAGAGTTCGTCTGAGCCAGTGTTTATTTTTGGAAACTGTCTCAGTTTTAATGATCACCTTGAGCGTTCTCTAAGTAAAGACGTGACACCGTATATTCACAGAGCCCACATGAAACAAAGCCATAAATGTTCATTGTTCTGGCGTATTCCTCATAGGTGTGACTCGGTGTCTGTGACAAAATGACCGCAGGGCGTTGTGCGCTCTCAAAGGGGATTATTATGCAATGACATGACGGGCCAATGGGGGACCAGAGCTCCCCTAAAGGAAACAGTAAACCCTGTCATCTAATCACCAGCAACAGAACAGGGACAAAGAAAAGCGATTGGACTCATGTAATCTGCTGCTGTATACATTTTCTATACATGTCAGTCTGGCGGTGAAACTGTCCCCTGAGGTTTAACCGTCAGTCAGTGGGAAAATCAGGTTGAACGAAACATGAGGGGGGGCAGGCAGCATGTTTCTCACCATACAAGGTGGGTGACAGCAGACCACACAACTGAAATAAGAATTTACCAGCTGTATATCTTGGGCACTTGCTCTAAGTTATTTTGCAGCAATAATGGAGCTTCAACAATGAATCAAGATGGGTGATGGATTACCTTCCTCAGTCTCTGCCAATACACGTTAAAGTTCTTCTCCAGACACTTTCTAAACCATGTGAAAATACTCTGCTATGATTCATATTTTGTTCAACTTGGTTTTCACACATAAAAAGTAAAATTAAAAAAAATGGAAAACTGGGTCTGAAGCTCATCTACTCTTACTTTTCTGACTGATAAATCTGGATCAGGCCTTGAGCCCCGCCGGCCACCTGCTTGCTCCAGGTGGACAGGTGAAAGAGCAGAGAGCATCAAGATGGTTAGAGGAGGAAACATCAGAGACACTCAGCCACATGTTTGAGCCTCAGTCAGACCCAGACTCAGATGAGGAGTCTGTTGAGACCAGAACCAGAGACTAGCAGACGGATCAAAACAGTTAGCATTGTTAGCATCTTTTATCTATTTTTGTTGTTTGTTACCTTATAACTGACAGTGGCTGACACAGTGTTAGCGGTTGTGCTAATGCTAAACTCTCTCTCTCTCTCTGTACTGACAAGGTTTCAGGTTTATTTAGCTCCGCCCCCCATCCCCACAAGTTGACAGTATTGGTTCCTTAGGTTTGTCTCTTATAAGACCCTGGCAGTCTTGTTAAGAGACTGTCATTGGTTCACTGCAGTTCAAGGTGGAAACACTCAGTCATGGTGTTGACGATTTATTATTATTATGATTATTATTATTATCATTATTATTATTATATGAAAAAAATGATATAGATGTTAACAAGGTTAAGCACTTGATTTTCATCTGAAGCTAGTGTGGAAACTGAAAATTTTAGTGAACAGTGCAACATGTTTAACTGTTGACAGTAGAGTATGCATTGTTTGCAGTAAACAGACCTAAACATGCAAAAACCCCACTGATAAAAACTGAAGTAACGACTGTCTGGAGAGACAGAGGCAGAATAATTTACTAAGTTTACTAATAATGCTTTTCTTTAATTAACAAATAATGGCAAAACTGTGGACATGCCTGTTTCACTCCACAGCAAAAACGTGAAAGATGCATGAATGAGTTCAGAGTCAATTCACGTCAGTTAGTGGCAAAAGAAAAGTTATGTCACTATGAATTATGTTACTATGTAAATTACTAACAAGTATTGTGTGTGTAGAGCCTGATGTTATCTTTTTCCTCTACAACATAGAGCTGCATTGTTTTCCAAAAACTGTTAAACTCACATCAGTGAGCCACACTGTTGCACTGGTTGACATGTTCCTTCATTACAATGAACACACACTGAAAATGTGGATTAATCTGCTGCTTAAAATATCAATCATCCCCCAACAATAGCATTGTTTTCTACTGTTTGAGTAAAGTTTGTGAAAAACTACAGTGACCAGCAGGTTTAGGAAAATTACTGAGGCTTTTCATGTCATTGGGATATCAGGCCGGAGGCGTGATGTTCACAATACCTCCCATTCTTATGAACAGTATATCTCAGAAACACTGAGAAGGAATTTGGTCAAATTTGGTTCAAACACTTGGACTCAAGGATGAACTCATTATATTTTGGACGTCAAAGGTCAAGGTCACTGTGACTTCACAAAAAACAATTGTGGCCCCTTGAATGTGATATCTCATCTATGCATTGAAGGAATTTCTTTAGATTTGGCACAAAAATTCACTTGGACTCGAAAATGGACACATTAGATTTTGGTGATCAAAGGCCAAAGGTCACCAAACAGAACATGTTTTTGGCCATAAATCAAGAATTCACACATTCATTAACTGCAACTGGACTGAGGCATACAACAGTGATGCAATAATTCTTGTTTAAAAATAAAGCTGTGTATTTATGAGCCATTTTTAAAAATGTATGCGTTTAGTAGGAATGAGTGGGCTGAGAACTGTTTGAGGGCTTTAGAACAAAAAGAATAGAATAACGCTTTATTATGAAAAGTACGTTTTCGAGCACCTTCCTGCTTACCTTGGCAAATATTTGTCTTGCTATAACAACTTCTTAATGAAGTTGATGTTAATACAAATCACCATAAGGGGATTGATAATGTGTTGACACAGCATGTTTGCTAAATAAAACACAGACTGTCTGAACTTTATAGCTGGTTCTATTTAATATACAGCATCATATGGCGGCACAATAAGCAGCTGTTTCATTTCCAAGAATACTGTTATCAGAAATTGGTTTGACTGTGAAGTTGTGGGGTTTTCCTAAGAAACAGTGACACACAAACATGCAGCCCTGCAGCGGCACACACACATGCACCTTGGATGACAGTGTCAAACTCCATCAAGGTGTTGAGTGTACACCAAAGGATGGCACGCAAGTTTATTTATATGTACCATTTGTCTACCGCTGTGAATTTTTTTCATGTTGTACCCAGTTGTGTAAGTGTACGTATGTGTGTATTTATATGTGTGTGTGCAAAAACCCAGGTATGCTCTGCCACCTCTAATTAACTTGGTGGAGATGAGTATGACTCAGCAGCAGTTGACAGCATAATCACCCTGTGGCTCACCTGTTTATACGTGTATACACACACACACATACACACACACACACACGCACACACACACATGAATGCTTACACACACATAGTCGTAGGCCAGCGAACCCTTTGTGAACCCCTGGGAGAGTTCTCGCTCTGCATCAGGGTGAAACTCTGAGTCTTCCGTGGCAAATAAACGCATCAATAAAACACAGGCATGCCTTAACCCATCACTGAATGCCAGCCGAGGTGCATTCTTGCCAGTGTGTGTGTGTATATGTGTATGTGTGTGTTCGTCTGAGTGTCTGATGTAACCTGGTGGTTCAGGTGCAAACAGAGGGCAACACGCTGTTTAGTGGTGGCAACGTGCAGCAGCCGGGAAACAAGGAAATTAACGTTGAGGGAAATGAAATTAATCAACATCTATTTAAATGAAATAAAACATAAACACCTCGATTTCACAAAGCAGGAAGCTCCTTTTAATTTCCGTATATGTGGCATTTTCAATTAATCTGACTTTCACTGTATTAGAGCCCAGTAATGGCTTTCCACAGCAGGTGAGTTAGCGCTGAAAGGAAACTTCATCTTTTTTTCCTTCCACAACCTGTTATTTTAACAAAACTGGCCTTTATCCTTTTAGTCATGGTCACCTGTGATGTGGGGTTGACACCGCTAAAAACAGCTGATGTGGTTAATCAGGTTAATTCATTAGAGGAAGAAAGAACAGTGACCAGACAATCACACAAAATGTACTGCTGCACCCTGTACCCTGCTGTGACGTGAACTAAATGAACTACAAGTAGCTCGGCAACATGTGATGGATGTTTACAAAAGACAGATTGAGTAGCTCTTTTGTACATTCAGTATTGTTTCCAGTTCCAAACAAGTGGTTTAACGATAATGATATAATAAACATGTTATAAACCTGTTTGACGACCTGTATTGTTTGTCCTAATGAACTCTGCTGTTGTTGTGTGCACTCACAGAGCGCTTTATTAGGAACACCTTAGTTACACTGGGTAGTTCCTCCCTTTGCTCTCTGTTATTTGTGGCCTGGATTCCACCAGAGGGAAACTGCTCAGTAAAACTTATTTTGAAATTCTGTGTGTTGTTTTGTTGTTTTTTTTATCATTTAAAAACACACTGCACCTTGATGCCATGATCAAAATCATATTTGTTTAACTCTGCAACTTACTGCAAACAAATTGTTTCAATATTTGAAAAACAGCGAGTTGTTTAATTAATCAGTTATGGTTATTTGGCTGCCTCACTGCTGTCCCTGCTAATGTAAGGTGTCAGTCGTTATACCTGACTGCTAACTAAAAGCAGACCCACCACTTTGTGGTTGTATCCCTCCGCCAACCAGTCAAGTTGCAGGAGATATGGTCACAATCTTCCTGGATTACAGCCTTGAATAATGGCCAGAAGTCTTTTTGCAGAACATTAAGATAACCTTTGACCTTTTTGATATAAAAAGTTATCACTTAATTTTAACCTTATAGACATTTGTGTTAAATTGTGTCATAATTAGTGTACTGTGCCAATTTTGAAGAAGTTCCTTCAAGGTGTTACTCGCGTTCACAAGAATGGGACTCTTTTTCACATCTCTCATCCACAAGTCTATGCTGCGTTTAAGTGCCGCTGGAAAGATCAGACTTCTGGCTTTTCAGTGCATTAATGTGTCATTTTAAAATGGGAAAGGTATTAGAAACACGTCTCTGAGGTTCGGGCGCATGTTCACAAATCCTTAGCATATTTATCAGCTGCACATTCACACCCATTTCACTGGCTTCAGATCTGTTGACTGGGGAGGCCACTGCGCTCATCGTCGTGTTCATGAAACCAGTTTGAGGACGACTTTTGTTTTTGTGACATGGTGCGTTATCACGCACAGACACATTTGACCTGGCTTTCTCGGGTCAAAATGCAGGTAAAGTACCCGAACGTGTCAAACTATTTTTTGGGAAAGTTCAAAAGGTCGTTTAGTTTCTGTTGCACTGACAGTCTGATGTTTGACAAGCAGCAATAACACAGTAACGCTGACATAACAACAGACAGGTGAAGCAGACTAAAATATTCCAAATGTGGTTCATGACCTCCGCTGGCATGCTGCAACAATCACAGCCTCATCATACTTTACCTTGCATCCTTTAGCCTGACCTCTGAAAAACAACAAGCTATCATGTGCCTGGGAGCTGCGTCAGCTCTGCCAAGCTCTGGTGAAAGTTGTGAATATAAAGAGATGCAGGTGGTGGCACAAAAGATCTTAAGAGCTGAGTATGGAGATGCAGGAGGAGTGGCAACAGAAAAGTTTGCCACTCTCATTCGTTAAAATTCTTCCACTAATCCCATCAAAAGACGAACAAAGCTTCTGGTGTAATCTTTAAATATACGATCTACGGCCTTGTTTACCAAAAGGTTCATTAGTGTATGAAGTTCTGCCAAGTCAATTAAAAAGAAGGGGATATTAACAAAGACAGAGTCGACTTCTAAAGAGACATACAGGAAGAGTTTCCAGTGACAATTTTACTATTCAGTTTGGTTTTTTTTTTAGACACCTGGGTTACATATATATTTCAACAGACTTTAAAGTGTGCAGCAGGTCCTACACTTCATTCAGACAGTCATGTTGCAGCCTTATGCTAAAACTGATCAATCTAAAATCAATCTACACTCAAAAGCCCATAATGACAAAGCAAAAACAAAATTAACTTTTTTTTTTTTTTTGCTTATTTATTAAAAAGGAAAAACTGAAATATCACATTGACATCAGTATTCAAATGCTTTACATAGCACTTAGTTGAAGCACCTTTGACAGCAGTCACCGCCTTGAGTCTTCCTGGGTATTACGTGATAATTTTCAGGCCTATACAGAGATGTTCGATTGGGTTCAAGTCAGGACTCTGGCTGGGCCACTCGAGGACATTCACAGAGTTGTCCCTGAGCCACACCTGTGTATTCTTGGCTGTGTGCTTAGGGTCAGACGGTTGAATCTCGGTTTCATGAGACAAGAGAATCTTGTTTCTCACAGTCTGAGAGATGAATGTAAATGATCTCAGCAGAAGGCTGAAACATAACCCAAGGGGTCTGAACACTTTCTACGAATCGTCCAGACCCCCTCAGGTCACCTGGGGCAGGTTGATTCAGTGTTCCCAGAATCAAAACCAAGCAAAGTGAAGCAGCTTTTGGTTTCTCTTCCTGAACACCTGAGGTCTGCTGAAACCGTCAGCTCATTTGAATCAGGGCATAAAACATTATTGTTTGCTGCAGCTCACAAAAAAATTACACAGATAACGTCTTTCTGATCCTTAACTATTTATTTTCTTGCAATTTTATGTCATTTTAATGTCTCATTTTTTATGTTTTTCCTTGCCTCTGTAAAGCACTTTGAATTGTGTCTAGTGTCTGAAAGCTGCTGTATAAATAAACTCGCCTTGCCTATTTTTCCCAGGGTGTACAAATTACTTTTGCTGTGCTACTTCCTGGTGTGATTGGGTACTTTGAAAAAAAAAAAGAAAACACTGGGCTACAATAGTATGACAGGATGTAAGCAATAATAATAATAATGTCAACAATGAAACCAGTCTTGTGTGTGTGTTTGTTTTTTTATTTTTATTTTTTTGTGGGGCCATTTGAACTTAATAGATTGTGATTTTCTGTGTAACGTGACACCGAACATCATGCGGAAGATGTATAAAAATGTATAAGAAGTTCATGATTTAAAATAAGCTGAACACAAACTCCCACTGCTAATGTGTAACCTGCTTTGCACAGGTGTGCTGTACAAACACCGCAGTGATTTAATCCTCCCACACGCTGCGACGGCGAGATGGAGGGAGAGATTTCAGAAGATAAATGAACGGACAATCTGCAGCGCAGGCGCTTATCGGGTATGATCAGATGGAAGCAGTGTGTAATAGTCTCTAATGAATCAAACTAAATCAAATTAACCGCAGGGCTCGTACAGATCGGCCCTCGCAACAAGGAAACCTGTTTGTTTAAGTGTAAATGTGGGAGGTGATAACTCCAGGGCTGTTACCTTGGAAACAAAATAATTTAAACTCTGGCGTTGTGCAATGCCTCCGCTCCGCATCAGGATCTATGATGACAAACCAAGGGGATCTCTTATGCCAAAATCATCAAACAGTTTTATGACTAGAATCGGAGCTGGGATGAGGAGAGAACCTGCTTATGCACACAGAAACTCTGCATCTTGTACAAATACACCTGGAACACGCCTAGTATACATGGCAACTGGGCCCAACAACCACTTAAAACACAACCACAGAAAAGAGGTGTTTGCAAGCGGCTGGGATTCACTACACCCCGGTCAAGTCTGTCGACAATAACCCGACAGCAAAACATGAACCCGCTGTGTTATTCTGTTTGATGTGCTCCAGCTCTTTTTTTTCTCCTTCCTTTTTTTTTTTAATCTTTCCTTCAATAGAGGGGAGTCTGAAAGGCAGAGTAGAGATGTTTAAGAACATGGTTTGCGGCAGTAAAACCCACGGATAACAATAAGCGTTTTACACTGAGCAGGAATTCAAAGAACTTGAGGAGAGAAACACAGAGACAATACTTGGCTGTGAAAGAGTGACGATCACTCTAACATGCTAAATCTCTGCCTTTGTGCCCCGAAGCTTTGATCCCAAACTTCCAGTGAGCCTGTTGTTGAGTCTGTTTGCTCTTATTCGGATATATTAAGACTTTCCATTATGTGCAGACTTCAGAAACAGCCTGTGGTATTTGCTCAAAGATTAGTTTACTTAAAAGCCCCAAAAAAAGGTCCCGAAAATCAGAGGGGAAAACCTTCCATTGACGGAGATGAGAGGTAATCTGTGCACGGTTGAGCCATTTCGAGGCTCTCCGAGTGCGTGTATACGGATTGTCTGTGTGCGCGTGTGTGTGTGTGTGTGTGTGTGTGGCTGTGTTTGTGTATCTCTCAGTGTCTTTTGCTGTTAGATAAATATGTATTGAGAGTGTTGGGCTTAAAAGAACAAGCAGCAGGAGCATAAACTTCTTCATTTCATACCCTGAGTTCAAAACACTGTTTACTGAGACACACACAGGTTCAAAGCCAAACAACCTCTGAGGAGCTGATGCAGACCTGCCATGCTTTTGTGTGTGTGTGTGTGTGTGTGTGTGTGTGTGTGTGTGTGTGTTGTGTGTGTGTGTGTGTGTGTGTGTTAGTCGGCAGTGGGTGTGTGTGTACTTTTAAGGGCATGTATCTGAGGGCTTGTTTTGGTGATTTGTGTGTTTGAACATTGCCTAACACTGGTATCGTTCATGAGCAGTCAAGGTTCATCTGGGTCACTGTGGTTCCCCGAGGACACTGACTGTGCCGGCGGCCGGTCGGGCCAACGAACATCGCTGACCTTTGACCTTTACCCTTGTCACATGACTGACCCTGCTGTAAGATTGAGAGGAGCCTGGGAGGACTCAGAGCATGTGAGCTTCAGTGAGAAAAATTCACACCGAGCTTTAAGCTTGTGACACAGCAGGAATTACGTTCATACTGGAATATGATTTCTATCTATTGTCGGTGTTAAGTGGCAATGCAGGAAGCAGAGCGCCATTTATCTCGTGTGTTAAAAGGTACAAGTGTGAACAATGTGTTTCACATCGTCGCTGCAGTCTGACTCATATTAAATGTTGACATTTTTAAACCATGATCTCAGTCTTTCCCCGACCACAACCAAGTGTTTTAGTTGCATAACCTTAAAGCGCCACCGATCAATAGTTTTTATATTTACACTGAAATGATTAATGTAAAAGGGGTCACTGGTAGTGATGAACTCATACAAGAATCCTCACCAACTCTGCTTTTACAGTAGACAAGTTGTGATACACTCACTGTTCTTCTCTACCTGTCCGACACCAGACAGCAGACAAAGTTAGAAACCAGCTGGTGAGGAAAGTGAAACGTTTAACAGCTAAAGAGCCAGATGTTTCCCTCAGGAGCTGGTGGAGACCAAAGCAGAGCTAAGAGGAGAGGGAATATTATACTGACATTAATCAGAACACAAACATGCTAGATGTGTAAGTTGTGTGCAAAGCATTGGGAGGGAGCAGGGAGGAATCAACCCTCTACATAAAAGTAAAATGGGACACAGAGTTAAAGAGGAAGGAAGGTATGAAACTCACATCCATCAGTTCGTGGAGGAAATTCTGCTGGAAAAACTTTACACACGTTTTTTCATTACACCCAAAATAAAAAGCAGGCAACTTGCTGCACAACAACACTGTTGGAGGCCGTGTGGGAACATGGAGGCTGAGCATTCACACATATTCTGGAGCTGCACAAAGATAAGACCATATTGTGAAAATGTCACCGCTGTTGTCAAAAATATCCTTGACTATGAAATTCAAAATACTTGCCCAGTGATGTATCTTGGGAATATTAAGCTAGATTTCTATCTGACCAGAGTTTTACTCGCAGCAAGCTAGAAAGCCGTTACTAGAAACTGGCTGAATGTAAATGCTTCAAATCAGGAACAATGGTTAGAAATTGTCAAAGACATTTTCACCATGGAAAAGCTGACATATCTTTTGAAAGTACATTTAAAAAGAACTGCAAAAAGTGGACTGTCTTAATGAGACACAACACAGACTAAATGAATGCCCAACTTAATAGTGGTATGGATATTAAAATATTTCCAGACAATGTGATTTTACTTTGTATTTACTTGTGTATATGTGTTATTCTGTCTTGTTCTCGATATACGCTTCTGTCTTGTTCTTGTGAAAACCTAATTGAGCCCAGCCTTCAGGTCCACGTAGAAACATGTTTGGTTTGTCCGTTCTGGGCTACTGTAGAAACATGGCGGCACAACATGGCAGACTTCATGGAAGAGAACCTGCTCCCTCTGCACATATGAAGGGCTCATTATAAGCCAAAGAAAACACAACGACAAAACGTAATCATGAATATTATATTTGATTTCTGCCAATAGATCCCCCCTAAATCCTGTACACTGGTCCTTTAATCACTACACTCACTCAAAAAAGAGAAAGTCTATTCAAACCAGATGTTATACACAAAGAGCGTCATTTACTTTTACAGCACAATGTTCACACATTTCCATGAAATTGTAACGTGAAATATCACAGATGTGACCTTGTCAGTAGAGGCGCCGCCACGATACCACCAGTGACATTATTGACGCTGTGCCATCTCTGCTGTAATTTCATAGCAGCTGCTTCTCACCAACAATGTGCTGAAAGTTATGGATTCGAGCTTTAATCACAGCCCACTACAGTTGCCATGTTATACTGCAATTTAAGTCATTTGTCATGTGTTGCAGTTGAACTTTTAAAAAAACGTCCTTAAAGATTTGTGTGACTCCGCTGATGAGAACACTATGTTTTGATAGGTTGTGACACATGCTCACGTACACTCAAGCAGATTCCCAAATTAGACGAGGCGTGAGGCATCTGTACGCTATGAAAATCATTATGAGAGCAGACAGGCGATGGGAGTGTGTTGCGCAATGAGGTGTGTGTTAAATGTCTGCATGCACACGAGCAGCTGATTGAGCAACAAACGAAGGTGTACGTGTGTGTGAATGTTTGTGTTTTTTCGTGGATTGCATATGGACAGACTCATGCACACATACCACAGCCATACTCACCTGTGCCATTAACCTCCCCTCCCATCAGAGGCTGTTTTGGAAGGAATGTGAGGCAGTGAGCGACGTCTCACACGGTCTCCGTCTCTCAGGACCTGACAGACTGTGTAAATACAACAGACAGGTTCAGTTCTCCTGCTACATGTAAATAAAAGTCTGTGGCTACAGATCGTATCGCTACTGAGGGAGAGCAAGAGTGTGTTCATCACATTATTAGCATGCTCTGTTAGCATAGATGATGGATATTAGTTAAAGCAGTATTAATGATCTTTCTTGCAATTTGTGGGCAGCTGAACGAGCTATACACACGGCCATGACATGAAACCAGGTGTGTTAAGCAAAAAAAAAAAAAAAAAGAGAATTTATTGACAAATAATTTCAATGTAACGAAAATTAATTTTTCAAAATACAAAAATCTGAAACTAGAGAAAATAATTTCAAAAATAGGTCCCTTTAACTTAAACCTAGGTCAACTAAACATACAGCAAACTATAATGTACTCATCAAAACTGACCTAACAAATGGGGGGGGGGGGGGTTATACAGACACAGGCTAGCCTTGACAGATATAAAGGGGGCAATAAACAATTAATATTCTATCTAAAAAAAATCAACCTTAACATTACAAAGGATTTAAAGTCTTTACAAAGAAACTAACTATCAAACAAAGAGAAACAAATGTAAAATTAAAAGTCCAAAATTATTAATATGGATCCCAAAAAGGCAGACTCCCCTCCTGCCCAAGCAGTTGGCCTCCTCCATTTCCTGCTTGGCAGCGTATAAGAGGCCTTCTTTTCCAGCGCCGCTTCCTTTGTGCCAGGGGAGGTCTTGCCGGATCCATGCAACGAAACAGTCGCTTTAGAAAACAAACTGCCAAACTAATAAAGAGTGTGCTGTATGAAAACGATGTGTACTGTCATTAAAATACTAACGCTCATTCACATGTGGTGCACCACAATCGTAATTTTAGGTCACATGTTGTTTTAGTGGGGAAATATCAGAAGAGCAGCAGCGTTAACCTGCTTTAAAATGAGGAACACGGCTCGTCCTGTGAGGTTATACTTTAGGTTTCACAAAGAAGGAGATCAGCATCAGGACACTGAAAAGATTGTGAAGAAACTGAGTCTATTCTATTGTTAGACAGAGAAACAGCAGCTGCCAGAAGCCGCTGAGGCTGCCACTGACTGTCCTTTCACCTGTTTGATTGGTCGCTTGTAATATTCCTAATAATTTTGGGTTTTTTCTCTCGAAATTTTACATTTTTATGTAAAATAATATTATGACTTTTTTCTTGTAATTTCAGTTTTTTTTTTTTTTCCTCAATGTGGCCCTAATGCTCCGTCATATCCAGCAGACACAGACCGACATCAGCATTTAGCGTCAGGTTTCTGGCTCCTTAGTTCACCCTCGTTTTAGCTCTTGTTTTGTCTCCACCAACTCCTGATATTTCACTCTTTAGCTGCTTAATGATCCGATACATTCACCCACCAGTTGCTAACTATGTGAGAGTAGTGAGAGAGAACCAAAAAGATAATGATGTGAGCCAGAAAACCAAAACAATGATCTGTAAGATGCTACAACACATAGAGCTGAGGGGAACTGTGGAGTCCGGTGATAATCCTCTGTGGGTTCGTCACCGGCGACACATCGAATGTGAAAGGTTTCACTTGACTCATGTTTATATGTGATATTATAAATAACTAGTGCAGCTTTGAATAATCCTGTAATGAATTTAAGTGACGGATTGACAAATCACAGCAAAAAACAACTCACAGTCAACTACCTCAAGATGCACAGAATCAATCTAGATGTTATAATGCAAATGTAGCACTGAACTTTGCTGAGCAAAATCTAATTCCTTTAAACTTGGCACACAAGGTCAAAACTTTTTGTAATTTTGCAAACAATTAAGATTCAAAAATCCATAATTGAAATACATAAAAAAATTTAATTTAAACCTACTGTCACTTAAATATTAACTTTAATATGAGGACTAACACTAGTCAACAACTAAACCTAGGATATGAATGTGCACTTGTTGTTGTTGTTTATCAGTAAATACAGAGCTGTAAAACAGGCCAATATTTTGAACTGATCAAATGTGAAACAGGAAAAGAATCTGATTTTCATCTAGATCTAAAACTCTGCAATTACATATGTAATATCACTCCTCTGTACGTGGTCCAAAAACTTATGGGCTGTTCCTTTAACTCCACTGGACAGATGATGTTATTTGCTGAGACATTTTTGGGTTAAAGGGCGCAGAGCAGTTATTTTCCAGAGCGAGTGTTGACAGCAGTCACTGTCAAAACTACCAGCAGCTCAACCATCATAGTGAGGTTTAAAGGTCACACTGATGCTCATCTTCTGTTATAATTACCATGACAGTAACATTGCTCTTCTGGTAGTCTCTCAGGCTGGCTGCTGACCTCTGACCTGGTCTTAAGCACAGGAAAGCTTGAAGGAGGGCAAGAGAGGAGAGGCAGACAATTTTAAGATGAGAAAAAACTGCACAATGTTTTTTGTTCAGGCCTGGAGCATTTTAATTTTGAGAACATCTTAATGTGCATTTGTACATCTGCTTTGTAGCTCTCATCTCATGTAGCTTCATGTCTTTGTTGTTATTTTTAGTCATATTTATAGCTCTCAGTGAGCGTTTTTACATCTCTCATGGACAGTAAAACATTTCAGTAAAACGTTCAAATGATGGTCCCTCAGGATTTCTACACAGGGTTTTAAAAGCTCATTGGAGGCCCGAGGCTGAATGTGTTGATTTACAGAAATGAAAATAAAAACGCCAGGCTCTCTTTCCTGATATCTACATGTGACAGGAGTGTTTTTTTCCATTTATTTATTCATTAATTTCTCTGCAATCTCCTGGTCGGGACGTAATGACGACTTTAAAGTGTGTCCTCCAGTGTTTGATGTTGATGCAACCTGAGCGGAGCAGAGAGGACTCAGGGTCAGAGCTTTGACCTTGTGACTCGTATGTAACTCTGTTTTCAATACACATTTGTTCTGAAATACAGGCCACACTTACAGGTATGTGTCCTCTTCAGACCAAAGTTACACTTTTTTACCAGTAAAGGTAAGTTTCTGATAAAATTCAGCGCTAGTTTGTACCAGAACTAAAGGTACAGTTATTAAGCGAACAGGATGACTCGGAGAAAAATCATTCACCACCTCATAGTTTAATCCTCACGTTGCGATCTGCTCACATGTGCTGCCTCACAAGTTTACAAATGACTTCCCGGATGTTGTCATGGTAATGCTATTGTGAGGAAGTTGCTTAGCAAAGTTTACAGCCTGAACTTTATACATAATCTTCTGCCACTGGTGCGACAATGCCAACTGTGGGAACCAGTGGTTTAGAGCCCAAAATAATAAGGAACCAGTGCATTTTATAAATGGTCCCTGCTGCAGTGCACAACAGAATAGCTGAGATCTTCTGCTGTTTTTAATGTGGATTTAGATTAAAAATTTAATTAACAACAATAATAATAATAATAATAATAATTATAAACTTTATTTATCGAGCACTTTTCATACAAGAGATGTAGCTCAAAGTGCTTTATGATAAAAAAAATCAAACAGTACAATAAATTAAGGGCGGATTGAAGGACAATGAAAATGGATAATAGAAAGACAAAAGATGATAAAATATGTAAATGAAAATAAAAACGGAAACCAGTAAGAATAGTAAAATATGAGAGAATGAATTTAGAAGCCAAGTTAAATAAATAGGTTTTCAGCTCTTGTTTAAAAATGTTGACTGTTTTCAAACTGTTTGAATTTTGAACATAAAGAGACAGAACTGGTCTAGACTGTTTTCCTCTGACTACAACCTCCCTACATTAAAACTGGAAATTGACTGCAGTGCAAGTTGGGGAGCAAAAGGAAAAAAATTGATTGAAATTGAAATTCTAACGATTGTATAATGCAAAATGCATATAACTAAATATACCCCCCAAAATGCCCCAAACATGGACATGCAAGAAAGATTATATAGATGTAGTTGTACTCTTTGCTGCACTTCCAAATTTAGATTTATGTTTAACTTTCTTCAAATGTGAGTTGACCAGCTGAACACACGCTGTGACACTCTCTGGGTATGTGTGCATGTGCACGGGCAGGTGTGTCCGTGTGTGCAAAGTGCAAATGAGAAGATAAGCGATCCGGTTCGTAGCCGAGCTGGGGCTCCATCCTGTGATGTAACAGTTAATGACAGTAAATGAGTTGAGCTCTCTGCTCGGGCAGATCAGTGGCTCCCAGAGGAAAAAGGGCCCGCGGTTCTCTAAGTGCTGTGTTGTTATTTCTGAAGTGAATGGAGTTTGTTATCACAGCTTGGCCCCCCCCTGCTCCCCCCATTCCTCCCTCCCTCACTCTGCAGAGCGACAGAGCAAAACCCCTGCTGCGTTTCTCATGCTAGACACCACATGCCTACACACACACACACACACACACACACACTCATGTGTAGGATGCATGCATGCAGCCACATCTCTGCTGCAGTGTAGGCTACGGATGCATGAGGAAAAATAACCAAAGGTAAAGGAGATGTTTGAGGAGCTCATGGCGTGCGACTCGCCTGCTACCACCATGACTCTGCTTACATGTTACTTATCTTATCTGCTTATCAGGTTGGCACGCAACAAAACACACACACATACACACATGTGTACACACATGTGTACACACACACACACACACACACACACACACACACACACACACACACACACACACACACACACACACAGGTTTTTTGGTGTGTACAAAAGTAACCGGTATTTTGGCAGGTGTTCCTCAGTTTCCTTTATCAGCATATGATAATCCTCCCTTGGACTACACACAAGCACACACGCACATGCACACGCACGCACACACACACACACACACACACAAGGCGCACAGAAAGTAACAAAATTTATTTACCAAAGTAAAAATTAAAACAACCTTCTACTTCCTTTCACTATATTAATCTGACATGTGTAGCTCCTTGCTACAATTTCATATTTAAAACTGATGTAGTAGCTGTACATGGAGCAGTTAGAGCCTTCCTGCCTCCATGTGTACAACACAATAATGGAATGTTAAAGAGGCCTTACTTCAGTAGTATTTTCGCTTTTGATATTTAAAGTGACAGATTGGGGCTGAGGTGTGTCCATCTCTCAATTCCAGCGGACCAGGTGAGTCCCTGCTTCATGCGTCACTCTGCTTGGCTGCTCAGAGCTGCAGCGTCAGAACACGGGCCGTCGCTTGACAGGTCGGAGGAATGTCTGGCTCTGCATACCAGCCTGAGCCTGCATACGTCAGGAGGAGCTGCTGATGCTCATAGCGATGCACATGTGTGTGTGTGTGTGTGTGTGTGTGTGTGTGTGTGTGTGTGTGTGTGTGTGTAAGGTCTATTGTCTAATGGTCCATTAAATGTGTGACCTTTGCTGTGAGATGTAGTGTCACTAGTATCACTGCTTCTTCTCCTCCAGGCTTAATAAGCCTCAATATTATATTTCATAAAAACATAACTCTTGTTAGCAGAGGCACCTCAGCTAAAAAATACTGTGGGAAACCCTGTGACATCATAAACTTCATATAATTCATTAACCAAGACTGATAGATAGATGGCTTTGGCTGAGGTGTTGTATAGCCTGATGGCAGTGGGAGTACAGGATCTCCTGAACCTCTCTGTTCTGCAGCGTGGTGAGATGAGACGTTTGCTGCAGCTGTAGCTGCTTCTCTGTTAAATCAATGCTGAATAAAAGAAAAAACACTTTTTTTTTCTTAGTCATTGTTCCAGCTTTTTCAGTCAGCTGCAATAATGATTGGACACACATAAAAAGGTCAGAGGGGAACAGGGTTAAAGGTCAGATAATTTGTGCCCAAACCCAAGTTAGCAGTATTGTAAGGATTATTGGAATCATTTATCAGAAAACAGTGCCTGAAGCTGATGCAAAACAATGCTGTTTCTGTGGATCTACACGAAAGCAGGGTGTTATGGGTAACTGCATCTAACCCCTCCAAAAACTCACCAATGCATCATGTCGTCATGCGTGTCAAACAAGGCCCTCGGTCGATCCCACTTCCTGTTGGGAGGCAGGTTTGAAACAGAGTTGAATTGGGCACGTCAACATCACTCTTAATATCTGTACAAGTGTAAAATAAAGCAGCCACACAAAGAAGCATGTCATTACACACATTACACTGAAATAAAGTCATTTGGTCTGAGTCTAGGCCTTCAAGACTTATTATTGTTTAAACCGACTAAATTCTCATGGGAGATGACTCCAGTGTTCTACAAGTGCAGATATATACTCAAATATGAAAAAAATAAATGTTTTAAACACTGGAAAAAATCCTCTGCCATGATTCACATATGAAAAGTGAAAAAAAAAAATCAAAAACTGGGTCTGAAGCTCATTTACTCTTACTTCCTGTTTGATAAATCTGGATCAGGTCTTGTGCCCCACCCACCACCTGCTTGCTGGCAGGGGCTGACACAGTGTTAGTGGTTGTGCTAATACTAACTCTCTCTTTCAGTACTGACAAGGTTTCAGATTTGTTTAGCCCCACCCCCCGTCCCCACAAGTTGACAGGATTGGTTCCTTAGGTTTGTGACATATGAAACCCTGGCTGTCTGAATCTGTTGTTATGAGACTGTCATGTTCACTGCAGTTCGATGTTGAATGATTATTTCAATCATCATATGTCTTATATCATATAAAAACACCATATGGATGTTAACAATGTTAAACACTTGATTTTCTTTTTTTTTTCAAAAGAAAGTTAAGGTTAAAGGTTGCGACTGAGGTGCATTGTTGTTTAATTTAGAGAATGTCTAACATCCCACATACATCCAGAATATTCTGCCGGTTCGCTGCTCAGCAGAGCTTTTGAGTGAAAAGCTCAACGTTATTTGCCCTCCAGGTAAAATTTAGTGCAAATACCTGCAGGATTAGGACATGCTCTGTGAGCTCTGATGCAAAGACACAGGGTACAGCTATGTGGGGTATGCACCTGGCCTAGACGGCGTGGATCTGCCGAGTGTGATCACACCTGGGAGACAGGCTCAGGTGAGTTCGGAGAGAACTGTCAATCACAGTCCCGGTTGCCCCCGCAGCAGTCTCCCAGTTCAGATTTACTGCCCTGCTTGGGTTTGAACCTGAACTCCTGTTCTGAGATCTGTCCTATATAAACATGCAACCACATATTCTACACTCTTGTATGAGTGCATGTGCGCACACACAGACACATTGGCGCATACACACACACACACACACACATACACAGATTATCTTGGATGTTTATACAGAATGACTCGCGCACAGATCTGATAAGGCTTATCTGATCCGAGAGCACAGCTCATTAAATGAAGTGTAAGAAATTCTCACGCACCTGTGTGCTGTGTGGAGACTGTTTGTTGTTTTTACTGGATCCAGAACATGACTGCTAACATATTTATGTCTTTGTTTTGCAAATGACGTCGCAAGTCTATTTTTTTGGTGCACTTTCTACACCACATTCCTTCGCCCGAGTTCTTTTGTCCCTCACAGGATTCCATTAGCTCTGACATGTTTGTCTGTGCCAAGTAAACTAATACAAACAGTAACAGATTATGAGGAAATACAACGGAATCACAAAAACATAGCTAAGCTGGTTTATTGTGACAAACAGTGATAAGAACATGGGCAAGGTTTCAGGTCCCAGCCCATCCTGTAGCACCAGTTAGCTCATCTTGATTTCCTGGATCAGACCACAGATT
Source organism: Seriola aureovittata (assembly GCF_021018895.1). Taxonomy (NCBI): domain Eukaryota; kingdom Metazoa; phylum Chordata; class Actinopteri; order Carangiformes; family Carangidae; genus Seriola; species Seriola aureovittata. The sequence goes on from NC_079369.1 coordinate 25,963,337, forward strand.
TTAACAGTTTTAGAAGTGACACTGTCCTCTTTGGAAAGTTGCCTTTAGTTTGTGCTCACTAATTAGGAATTTGTGTTCTGGATTAAATAACTTGTGTGCACAAATTAGTAATATATGGATTTTGTATGGTAAACAATTTGTGATATCTTTGATGTTCTGCAAAGTACACGCTACTTTTTGTTTTCCCCTTGACACTTAGTGGCCATCGTACATTGGACTTGTAATGAGTAAAACTAAAAGTAGCTTAGACCAGTTTAACATATAAATGAAGTGTTCAGTGAAGATTGATATATACAGAGGTGGCTGTATAGATCCCCCTGGTCAAATATTAAGTATCCAATACAAATGACAAATTTTTACTTCAGTTAAAGTACTGGAGTACTTGCTTAGTATTCAAAAGTACATTTTTATGTGAAAACATTGTTGTATTTTTCCACATTTACAGAACCTTATGACTCAGGAAACAACTTACTGAATACACTGACTGACTGACTGACTGTAGAACCTGTAGAGTAAAAAGCCAGTAGACTATGATACGAGCTGTCTGTTTAAATGTTTATCCGGAATTAAATAAATGTTACCTGCTTCGACATGCTTTCTCAAGTCAGACGGCAATTTTTTTTAGACCGTGATGAAGTTTGGTCGTGGTAAACACAGCAAACATTAAAAACAAGAGGAATCTCTCTTTATTTCTTAAATTTCAAACATTGAATTAAGATCAGACCGTCGTCTGCTGCCTCCTCTCTATCTATCGTAGCCTTCGTTAGGACACTCCCAAGTTCAAATTGACCGGTTCAAAAATGCAGCAGCACAACATGACTGACAGTTTAGGAGTTGGCTGTGATTAGTTTTTCTCCTGTGAGGAATAAAGTGCATGGTCTATCGCATTTTCAAAATAAAAGAAAACTCATTCCACTGACTAAAAGCTGCTTCAAAGTAAGAGTCCTTCATAGAAATGTAGTGGTTATCAAAAGTACAACATTTGTCTTTAAGTGTAGTGGAGTAAAAGTCAGAAGTTTCCAAAAGAAAAGATACTCAAGTGAAGTACAGATACTCCAAAAACATAAGTACTCAAGTAAATGTACTTAGCTACTGTCCACCACTATATAATATGGATTTCTTAGAACAATCATTCATATATTAGCAGTTTGAAGTCCACACCCATTGCTGGGGTCTGTGGGTACTTCTTCATGTTCACAAGGATACAGACAGGAATGGAAATGAGATGTTCAGATTAGATGTGTGAGCATGTGTATAGTATTTGTTCATTCTAGAAATGCACACAACACGAGCAGCTAAAAAGTAGTAGCTGTGCCGTTTCAGTTGTTATCCTCAGTTCAAAAAGTAAAAACATGAAAAGGCGAACAAAGAGCAGAATCTTCACTTGATGTTTTCCTCATGCAAAACTTCATTTGAAGATCAAAAGAACAAGAATCTAGTTTTGTGTTTGCTTTGAAGTGTTAAGACCTCTCAGGGAGTCTGATGTGCTCTTAAAAACACAAACACATTTTTCAGCGAGGTGAAAAAACACAAAAAAAACCCCCAAAAAAGCACCCTCTTTAAAGCTTAGTGACAGTATCTGATTGATTGGTTAGTGGACTGTGTTGTGCAGTGTGCTGTGGCTGTGGCTGCTCCATGCAGTCAGATCAGATCTGCAGCCCCGCCCCCCCTGTGACGTCACGCACCGCACTGAGCGTGCCAGTGCTCTGAACTGACAGAAAATGCCCGCATACGTTGGCACGTTATTGTCGCATGCGTGATAATCTGGCTACAGCAGAAACAGAGCGGCGATGAGGGGACTGATAATGCTGCAGCCAGCCGCCAGTGGAGCTGCTCTACTGAGTGTGCAGGGGAGGAAAGGAGGAGAAGTGTGATAAGATTGTTGATACATCTCTGGTGCTGACTGCTGGTAAAGCACATGGTTCTGAGGAACACAGCTGAGCCACCGTACTTTTTACAAACTGTGCTTTTTTTCTTTTCAACTCAAATACAACTTCATATCACATTCAACAATCTGTGATCAAAGGGAGACTTACTGTAAATCACAGGGGAGTCTGGGATAACAGAAGCATGTCACCAGTGATAAATTTGAAAACACGTTGTTTTTTGTACTTCTTAGGCTTCCATCCACACTAGGGCTGAACACTGAGACCACTCCCTGCTCCAGGGAAATCAGTGCAGGAACCCAGGATTTTTATCATGCGTGTCCTTGTGTATTTTTGCATTTGCATATAAACCTCATTACAGCTACCACACAGCTGATGTAGATAGTGGCATTTCACAGGTGGAGCTTTGAGAGCGGGAGACTGCCCTAATGTTACTCTACTTAACGTTACCTCACCTCAAGCCACTGGAACAACTCACCAAAATGGCTGCATGCGATGTGTGTGAATAGTTGGTATTGTCTTTTTTTTCAACCTCAAAGACAATGTTGTTCTACTAAAGATACAACCACATACTATAACATCATATAACATCAGGCCCTCTCTACTTGTGTTGTCCCCTCCAGCTTCAAATGGTCCGTCATTGTTCCTGTTCCCCAAACAACAAGGTCATTTTATACAGATATTCAAGATTCCAAGAGGATAAATTTTAATCGCCTGACTTTTCATCCAGCTCTACCAGCAGGTCAGAGTTTTCCCTTCCCACGGATACACTCGAAGTGGCACAACATTTTTTACAGACATTTATGGTTGCCAGACTATGTAGGCTTATCCCAATGACTTTGGTGATCTTCTGTGTTTTTGGCTTTGGCATAGGGCGACACCTCTTGTTGAGGGCAGTCTACCGAGTCGCTCTGGTTTCCCGGGTTCTCTGGAACTGCAGGGAAGCAGAGGAGCGCTTAAAGTACACTGAGCCTCGCCTCCACTACAAAAAATAAACTACTTTCATTACATGTATCATTATTACTAAAGCAGACAGAGGAAATAACTAAACATAAGACAGACAGAGCAGAGAGCAGGAGAGTGGCAGGTAAATACAACTAAAATTACAGCTCAGTCTTTGTCTTTGTGTGTTTGGTAAACCTGGTAAATATTAGCTGCTCAACATCTGCATGTTAGCAAGCTGATAGTTGCATGTAGCTCAAAGCACCACTGCGGCTAAGCACAGCTGCTGCTAGCATGACTGTAGCCCCTTCATCTTGTGTAACCTACACGTGTGTACACTCTGAAGCTAAGTTTTGTCGTGTAATTTACTGTCAACACAGCCTGAGGCGCCCGGGAGAGAAATTTTGAGAGGTGACAATTCACCCTCAGTGCCACACCTTGCATGCCAGCACAGCAGTGGCACTATAAATAAACTCCTCGTTGTTGTTGTTGTTGTTGAGGGCCAGAGCTTTATGCCATCAGCCAGACTTTCCATGGACATGTAATGATGTCAAACTGATTGTTTCTGACATTACAGGCTGCATTATGTACACAAAATCTGACAGACTGACAGCAGCCGTGCTGTAAATCACCTGGCAAAACACACACACATGCACGCACACACACAAAAATACATACACACACGCACACATGTACACACACACACACACACACACACACACACATACACACACACACACACACACACACATAAATCAGCACAGGTGCTAAAGCAGGAGAATGGGAGTGAGTGGAGGAGGAGGAGGAGGAGGGGGGCTTTAGGTTAAAACCATAATTATGGGCTTTGTGTTATTTTTAGAGCTGCAGTCAGAGAGCTAACATGTTGAACAAAAACAATAACAGAAACTTCTGCAGCACTTAAGCCACAGACAAACATGTACTCCTTACCTTCTATCCAAACCCATATGAGTAATGTCAGACCTGATTCATCAGCCTGGCATCACAGCCTAAGCCCACATACCAAAGCTGAGACTAAATAGAGCCTGGAAATCAAAATTACCTTTGTTTGTGACCGTGGAGGGAACCCCCACTATCTCGTGATCCCTGCGCTATTGATATCTGTCAAAACAACATTTCAGAAGAACCAGTTTTTTAATTGTGCCTACACACATTCACACTCACCGGCCTAAACTGCTCAGCACACACGCGATGGCATACAACCAACAATGACTCACAGCTGTTACCTGACACTATCAAACATTGCGAAACAATAGCCGGGTTACCCTCCGAGTCACATACTGTCAGTCACTGTTTCCTCATATTTCATGCTAATCCTTTTCTCAGACAAACACGGGCAAGGAGCTAATGGCACGAGTGTGTTAGGACATGCTGAGCGGATGACCAGGCTGCATGTGACAGGAGATCTGTCACGCTCACTGTACATAAACCATCAGTGAGCACACAAACTGCCCTCCCCTCAAAAGAACTCGGGTCATTATGATAAGGTGCTAGATAGGGGCTACATTGCAGCAGGTGATGGGACAGCGGTGCACGGGTCAATGCCATTCACGAAACACGCTCAACCCACGATAAGAAAGGTCACGAAAACAGGCTGGTTATGCAAAATGCTATCTAAACATTGCATAAAACACAGAGGCGTCTGGTATTGTTTGCGTGATCCCTCACCTGTCTTAAAGATGAGGGATGTGCTCGTCACATGACGTGCGTGTGTAGGTGTGAGGAATTCATTTTTCCATGTAGTAAATCTTGAGCCGCTGTGGCTTGGCCGTGCGTGTCGCTCTGAAGCAGCTCACAATATAAACTACTGAGTATAAACAAGCTCCGGGGACTGAGCTTTGAGAGGTACTAGATTATCTTACGTTTGACAAACCTGCCACTTGAGACCGAAAATTTTAGACCTACGATCTTTCCTTTTTTCCTTTTCCGTGTGCAGTGACAAACACAGGTGTGCATTAAAAAAGAGGTACTGTGTTGTGGGTGTTTTTTGGCACCAACACTCTTTTCCAAACCAGGTCAAGTTCATTTATAATTTATTCATAGGGCATTTTTAGAAAGAACTGTGGTAGATCATTAAAATCAGTGACACAGGAAGTATTTAAATAATTCAGGTAAGTAATACATTACAAGTCCAATACAAGTCCTGCATTAAAAATGGTTCTTAAGTGAAAAAGTATTAAAAATACAAGTATTAAATGCTGAAATTTGGCTCCGTTGAGTGAGTCACTAATATCATTACATTATGTGAGCAGCATTTTACTGGTTTAATTGGTCAAGATGGAGCCAGTTTGAACTATTTACATGGTGTCGTGCAGTTTAATTATATGTTTTGTATGTAAAATCTAAATTTTTAAAGTAATGAGTTACTTTAGCTGTCAAATAAATGTTGTGGAATAAAAATGACAATATTTTCCTCTCAGAATAATATTTCAAATTGTGATTATTTTCTATTAATTGAATTCCAGGCCTGTATTTGGGGTCAATATGGCTTGAAAGCACGATTATACCTTGTGTCTATGTAAAGTGAATCATATAACTTGGTGCAGTAGCTTGTTGTTGAGTTCCTGCAGGGATCAGACCAGTCAGTCAGAGAACAGTCAACTTCTAAGTAAACTTAACTTGTTTTCTACAGCTGTTACTTTAGCGGTACACTTAATTACTTAATCACTTAATTACTCAATGAAAGTGTTCTAGTAATCAAATCCAGGACTCAGACCTGAGTCCCTGTTTTCAGGATTTGTGACTGGACTCAGACTCGAGCGTTGATTACATTCACACTTGGGAGTTGGAGAGACTTTTTTTTGTTTCTTTTAGTGCCTGCGACGCATTTGTTTGTCCACTGTGTCACATGGTAAATAAACTCCCTTTAAAAGGTTGACAGCTGTGTCATTTGTGTTTAATATAGACCCCTTTTTATCTGTGTGTCTGGAGTCCATCTTGGAACTGGACTCGGACTCAAGGTCTAGAGACTCAGCTACAAGAACTTTTGAAATCACATTTAGTTGCACTGATAGATGCCTGACACTTCAGAGATTATGCTACAGTTGCATATTTACTAAATGAACAGTCTCCCTTATAGTGATTATCTTTAATTAATGTTAAACTCTAGCATCTTTGTAGCAGTTTATGATAGTATTATTATTATTATTATTATGAAGCTTTATAAGCTTTTAAAATAAACATGCAGAGGTGGAGACAGCCTCTGAATAACCAGCTCATCCAACCTGAGGGTGGGGCAGCCTGGATCTGGCCTCAGAGGTCTGGTGGCTGGACACTAAGACGACACTGTTTATGTGTAACTGGACATGTAAAGACACCAATGGACTGACCACATAATCACATACAAATCTCTGGTCTTGGAAGTGGTTTTAATCCAGAGCCGGTTCTCTACACCCAACGCTAATGTTTTTGAGATACTGAGGCAATAAAGTCCTTGCTCTACAATCATCTATAATAACTTACTTAAAAAAATCATATGCTCCTTTTTAAAACATACGCGCTGCACATTAAGCATCTCTGAGCTACATTTTGTGTCATGTGCTGAGTCCCCTGGTGTCAAACAGCTCTAAATAACAATCTGATCCTCGTGGCTTCAGAATTTGCTTCCACACAAAGGGAGCTCCTGAAATAAAGAGATCCAGGGTTGTGATTGCAGCAGCAGCAGCAGCAGCAGCAGGCCTCTCCACCAGTGCTCCATTCCCTCTCTCACACATGGACCACCTGGGTGATCTGTTTATGGAAGCCATCCCAGCTTCTGGCCCTGAGCACATTCGAGCTATTCATGCCTCTTTTTGTTTAAAGAAAGTCCATTTATAAAGTCTACTGCACAAGCAGTATGCAGATTAGAAACAGAGTGACTTGTCCAATCAGGCCAATGCTTTCAATCTGGACATAAGGCAGCTCGCTTCTATAACATAACCACCGGGACATTAAAGGCTTATTACACTGTTTTGGATTAACATGAATCCCTTTGGTGGATTACATATAAGAGAAATGTCCTAAATCTAAAGAAGTCTCATCAAATGATCCCCTGCTCCCAGAGCAACATGATGTTAACTTTGATTTACAAGAAAAAAAAGGAGGAGCAGGTATTACGTGTGAGTGTCGTGCGAGGCCAAAGTGTTTCCACAGGTTAATTTGTAGGGAGCAGCTCCCGCTGTTATCACGCACTGCAAAGCACTTTGTTTTGCTCCTACCGTGAAAAGTGTTTTCAAGCTAACCCAAACACAGTCTATAGTAACAGTGATATTATCTACCTGAGCACGCGGGGCCCACCTGCGGGGCTCTGACACAGCGAGGGAGATGTTTTACCTTGTCTGCACGAATGGGCCCGGAGCAGAGGAGGGAGGCGGGGTGGCGGGAGGGGCAGGGGGAGGGGGTTACGGGGGGCGTGTGGGAGGAAAAGACACAGAGAGGGGGCAGGGGTGGATTTTTACAAGCTAACACGCATGATGCTGTTTGGGCAGGTTGAGCCTGCAGACTCACTGACTTTTCATCAGCTACTTTTTCTTTGCCTTAACGGCCACACTATAATTAATCAGATGTCTGGGTTGGATAGGCACGCAAGGGCTGGGTTCAAGACCTTTTGTTTGGATAGATGCCTGGTCAGGTGTGTAGCTGTATAAATAGTTACCGCCTGTTTTTCTCACAACGCCTTAGAGAGAAAGTTCAATTAGAGTGGTGTGGCAGCAACACATCTCCCGACATGAACGAGCTTCACTGTGAGGCAATTATGGTTTTTTATCTTTTTTAGCATAATTGGAGATCACTGGATTCTTGGCCCACACAATCCAATGACACATTATTCTATTTATACTTCTTCTAACCCCTCAGTGAACTTAACGCTCTCACCTCAGCACTATAACTGTAACCGACACTTTCTCCCACTGTGAAAGGTCATTTGACGGAGAAAAGCTTTTGGGATACGATCACTGCTGCTGCGTCAGCTAATCCTGCATTTCCCATCATTACCGAGGGGCTTACCCCTCCCCCCCCATCCCAGTCAACAAGCAGGTGCTGCAGTTTCTTCCTGTAAACTTTTTGTAGCTCCCCTCCATCCACCTGGCTGCCCCGATGGCCAAACCTGTTCCTCTGGCATGCAGGGGGAGTTAACATATCTTAGACTGCGTACAATCAATGGCCGGATCCATTTCCAAATTCAACAGGAGAGTTTGGGGATGGTGCCAAAAATCACACCGAACACTTAGCTCCTGGCACATGGGTGGCATTCGAACCAAGTGCTGATGGGGCTGGAGTCATTTCATCTTTTATTTATTGTATCAACAAATCCATCGGAGAGAGTAAAATTGTAAATATGGCCTGTGGACTTTTGTGTGTGACTCCATTTTTGATTTCTGTAAAGAGCAGCTGTATGACGTGTATGACACTCTTCACCTAGCTACTGCTACACGCTCGACATTGTGTTTCAATATTGACACAGCTTTGCTCGGTGTTGACGAGATCAGAGGAGTTAGCTACAACGGGTCATCTTCATTGTAATATAGAAATTTGTCGCCCAACTGCAACACAATGGGCTTTAATTGTTCCTATATGACAGAGGCTATATATGATTATATACACAATACTTTTTACCACAATAAAAGTCATTGTTAGTTTCGTTATAATAATAAAAATAGATGATAACACAAACCTGACCCTTAAATAAAATGTTTATATTGTAAATTTAAACTTTTACAGATCATCAATATTGTCTGTGCAGTTTGCTTTGATTCATTTCAGTTACATTAAACTCTGTCCATTATGTAACACAGTCAGTCACAGACATATTCTACTGTCTAAGATTTTACACTATCTCATGTTTTGTACCAGATGGGTGCTGTGCTGTGTCGTGCAGCCAGGCAGCTGCTGTTTGCTCCAGCGGATCAATGCCGGAGCGGAGGCAGGACACATTACAACCCCGCGGCCAGCTGGAGGAGATTAGGACACCCCCGCCCCCCCAATCAAACTTCCGATCCTTAATGATATTCATTTACGAATTATCACCAAATCAATATCTAATAGCACTCACTACAAACAGTAACATCTGCCCAGGAGGCCGTGTTTCTAATTGTCCTTGCAGTGAGTCATGTAAAGTCTACAGAGATTCTACATTTGATATTTGAGGGGGGATAAAAGCGTTTCTCCACTCTGGCGTCAGGAGCATCACAGGTCGCTTGATATGCAAACAGAGATGAGGTTAATATGTCTGTAATTATGATTAGTTTATAATCTATAATTTCTTTATGGTCCATTTGGAGCTTCCTCTCTGCACTACACTTTCATCGGATTCACGTGACTGTCTAACGGGCTGATGGTATGACACTATTGACCTCCAACATGGGGTTGTAGCCCAGAAACGTTTGAGAAAACTGGACATGCGCACTCACAAATGCAGTATATCTGCAGTCTAAGTTAACACTAAGGGAGAGCAGCAGTGATCCACATACTGAGGTGTTGAAATGACTGATGTGCCTGCTTTATAAATTACTGGCTTTGAACCTATCTCCATCTCTTTCTCTGGCTCGATCTGACTCAAGGTGTTTCCTACAAGCTAAGAAAGCCCCTGATCTGCAGCTTGCAGCTGGAGAGCTGCTAAGTAGCGACTTGGTTCTGATAGGGATTCAAATCTGGGTCTCAGAAGAATTAAAGGATCACTCCAGCAATTAAGCATTGCACTCCCATTGAGATGGCAGACATACGACAGATAGTGGAGGCCGAACTGTACAGAATTTAAGTCTCACTTCCTGAATTTTGTGATGTTATAACAAAGCAGTTACCACTCTTAGCCACGCCCACCTGGACCCACCATCCAACCTTACAGGATTTGGTTTCTCTGAGTGTTTACCTGAAAGCTGCTATATTTTTATTGGCTCACTCAGAAAAACAGTCAGCCAATCAGAAGAGAGGCTCAGAGCCTCCTCTCTTCTGATTGGCTCACTGACCTGTTGTTACTAGAGCTCCAGAGAGAAGCCTGAGAGAGGAGATGTAAAACTACATTGAGATGGTTTTTGGTTCTTAAAACCACAAATATAACACTGAATCCTACATTTACAATAATGCAAATCAATGGTGTCTTTTTTTTTATAAACTTTTGTTATCAACTCTAAACTTATATTAAAATGAGGTTTTTGGCCCTAAGGCAGGAAAATGAAAAAAGAGTTTAAGTATAGAGCGGGGATAGTTCTTTTAAAACTGTTAATTGTGGTACTGGTGAAAAAAGGGGGATCTAAATATAACCCACAGACTACTGTAATGCTGTCAATCACTGAGGTGTTTGTTGGGGTTGTTTGTGGGACAATTCCTTGGTAACAGCTCAAATTCGGTGCTGTGTTTGCAGTTCGAGCCCCCGAGCTAGATGTTCCACCTCTCAATCAAAAAAATAAGAGGGGCGTTTAAGGTTCAGACGGTGCAAAAATAGCACTACGGAGCCCCGCGGTAGGTTGAGAGGCAGGCGAAGCATCTCGTGCAAACCACTATGCGTGAGTAGAGTGTTTGGATCCTATTTCAAGTTTAGACAGAAAAGGGCTGAACGGCTGCCAGGTAAACAGTGCAGCGCAGGTACTGATTTGGCCCTGTGTTTATGCTTACACAAAAACAGCCTACAGCGCTGCTGAATGGAGGTAGGTCCTATCAGCTGCAGCGATAAAGCGAGGTGTCTATGGCTGAGATCAATCATTGCTCCTTTTTCTTCTTTATCCCCCCCAAGCTCCCTCAACGCCTCCCAGCTCGGCGTGCGAGGGGACTCTAGCGTGTGAAGAGTTGAAATGGACGATAGCAGCAGATAGGGCAGGAATCAGGGCCGTGCTGCCTGCATGACGGAGCTTCGCCGACAGACATGCACCAACAGTAACATCTTACAGACAGGATTACGGGGTGCACTAAGGCCGGGTGTGTCTACCCTTGTTAGGGTCGTGTTTAGGTTCCTGTAGACTGTAGACTACCATCTGATCTTAAGGTCTGAGAAATCTGTTCAAAGGCACTAAAGGAGTTCAGATGGGGCAATAAAAGAAGGCACTCATATAAGCACATCACGCACAGTCACATAAACCGATGCAGAGTTAGAAACCTGCTTTGACGAAGGGATGTGAGTTTCAATGGGGCACCTCTTCTTTTAGGGTTTGGATTCGTTTTTTGGCCCCCCAGAACTTTGTCTGACCAGAGGGCACTTTTGGTCTGGGAGGACCAGAGGGACACATGGATAAACTTAATGCACACTGCGGGTCACAGAGCTACTTGGTTGAAAAGAGTGGCATTTGGGCCAAAGGAGCAAAGGTGCATATTAACCAGAGGGGCGTTTGGAGTACTTAGAAGGGCACATAGAGGCCCAACTAGATGGCCCAGTGGCCCTCTTGGTGAGGGCCAATGGGGAACGAGCAAAGAACCTGGACTAACCAGAAGGTCACTCGTATCAACCAAAGGAATCTTGGGGTCAAGAGGGTCACTTGGGGCCAGTGGTGCTTTTGCCAACCAGAGGGGCACTTGGGTTAATCAGAGCTACACTTAAGATAAGTAGAGGGGCTGTGTACAGCCTATAGGGTTGATCACAGGGACCTGTGGGCTGACAATATTTCTCTGCTGAGAGGAGGGTATATCAGAGGGAAAACCTGGTGACTAAAGGAACTCTTTTGCCAATCAAAGGGGCATTTGGTCTGATTGGAGGGGCACGACCTGAGGCTGACCTGCACTTTTGCCGACCATGTTGTCACTTAGATTGATCAGATGTGCACTTGGAGACCGGAGTGGCTCTTTTGCCGACCAGAGGTGCCCTTGGTCTGATCTCAGGGTCATTTGGATCAATCAGAGGAGCTCATTTGCAGACAAGAGGAAGAGACGGGCACTTTGGACTAATCAGATCTGGACTTATAGGAAAAATTTGCACTTGTTACAACACCACACTTTAACGACTCCTCTGGTGTGAGGCAGAAATTACATGGAAGTTTCCAATTAGTGCACAGGGAAACTGTGGCGTAAGATTTTATAAGAGGGCAGAGCAGATGGGGCTGAAGCAGCCACCTCTTTTCTTTGCACGCCACATGTTCGAAGTGTAGAAATAACATTGCATGTATAAAGGCAATAGATACAAAAGATACAGGGGGACCCAGAATTACATCACTGCTTTTGCACATAGTCACATGGTACTGGCAGTGCCAGGCTGCCTTTCACCTGTGCTTCACCTGTACTTCACCTCTTTCCTTAATTACTTTAATTACACCCTTGTTGGCTCCGTTTATTTATATGTATCTATTTTTTTCCCGTTGGTCTGGCAGGGTGTGAGCACCTCAGGTAAGAATGCAGGAGAACCCAAAATAGCAATGAGCTGCTGCCAACTGACTGCGGGATATACTGCTTCATTTTTATCAGATTTCATCTATTAATCGCTGACAAAGAAGCAGCAGAGATTTATGTTCTTCAAACCACGAGTATGAAACCCTCCGTGAGTCACTGCATGTGCTGTATTTGCGTCTGTGTGTGTGTATCAGGTATCTCACCATACATTTTTTGATGCAGCGGTTGCCTAGGAGTGCATTCGATACGTAAAGTTCTTGCTTTTATGTATCAGAGCAGCTTCGTGGGAACTTTCTGTTTGTCGCCGGTAAGTGTTCAGGTGTGCCTCTGATTATATGGACTGGATGACCCCCCGCCATTTATCTTCCAAAACACAAAGGTATGATTCTGCAGCAGCGTAACAAAGCAGGCAGCAAACGTTTAGAGGGCCGCATTGTTGGGTAATTACAGTAATCACAGTTTGAAGAATAAACTAGATGGAATGTACGCGTCTTACTCTTCCATTTCGCTGGAGCACATGTGCAATCTCACACACTTTCACACCCACACCTGAGCAGACGCACAGCTGCAGACAAACATACACTCCCATACACAAACCCCAATACTGGTGCCTACTGTGCCGAGTGCAGGAATGAGAGGAATTGATGTGGAATGTCTGACTTTTTGAGGTGAGACACACCGCGGTACCTACTTGTGTGCCCCAGTGAAGCATGGCTACTATCAGCGGCCTCTGTCAGAGACTAAATCTGCTGCAGGGAATCTTGGGAATCTCAGCTACGCAGCGCCTCTTGTTGCTGTTCCTCCCTGTCACACACAGCCTGTACTTTGTTTATACAAAAAGACATGGGGGCTGGACACCCTTCACTCACAGAGAAGAAAGAAAACAAAGATGAGATACAGGTAAGAAGTCATCCAGAGACATGCAGACAAGGGTTAGCGTGTGAGCGCAGACCGCCACTGAGGTGGGGCTATTTTTGGACCTGCGAAGGATTCACCCACTGAATTTACATTACTGGGATTCCATTCATGTCAGCACTTAAAAGAGATTTCTCCTGCTGCTCAAAGGAGACACTTGAAATCTCAGCAGGTGAGCTAAAACAACAAAGTGCCACTTTTAGACACGTTAACAGGTTATATAAGAGCAATGCGCTTCTCAAGTCTCAGTGCGGTACCGGGCCGACTCCTCTGCCCTCGATGACCTTGCAATTAAGGCGATTTCATCACGTCACATATATTATCTTCCCATGTGAACCGGAAGGTAAAAGATGATCCCGACCTTCTCAGATGATGTGATGTTTGGAAATCAGTCTTAATCCAAAGATCCGGAGAGTGATGATAATGCAGCCCTTCACTGACACCTGTGGGGAAACTGTCTTTCCACTTCTGATTTCAAATTGCCATGTGGAAGATAAAAAAAAAGGGAAAACAGGTGTGCTTGCCTTTCACACCAAATCACTTCAGCACAGGTGTATGTGTGTGTGTCTGTGTGTGTGTGTGTGTGTGTGTGTAGCCATCTTGGCAGAGTACCTGAAATCAAATGCAACCTCATCACACTTCTGCAAAGAAAAACACACACACCGGCACACCTACCACCAGCCAAGCGGTGCAGGGCTCTCTTTGTGTCTTGTCAGAGTGCTGTACAGCAGCGGCGATAATGATAGCACACATGCCGCCGCTTCCCTCTCAGCTCTGGTTTTAGGCTCCCAGCAGTCGGCCTCCTGAGTTTCAACGAAAACATTTTGGTTTCGACTCTCCAGCTGCTGCAGCAACATCCCGGTGAGCGAGGGAGGCAGTTTCCAGGATCTAAATTCGATTAGAGGACGCCTGACGACCTTTGGTTTCCCTGACATCCTTTCTCCCATCACAGCAGACACTACAGAGTTTCTGATGTCAACACTGACTCCGGACTCAGAGACGAAGAAGCTGAGGTGGTGGACGATTGATACACAAGACTGGGGTTCATGTTCTCTCTCCTCTGTCTTTCCCTATAGCCACATTCTGGTTGTGGATTTTTGTGGACACATTTTTGTGAGGCGTTGCCCCCCCCCCCCCCCCCCACCCCACCCCCCACCGACAACCGCACATTAAAACCAGGGCCCTTATCCAGATGTGGCCACATGATGACACCTCTGTACTTAACAGATACACATAAACTGTTTTAATTATGCCGCATGAAATTTAGCATTTTTGACAAAAACTAACTCAAGGTCCGATTACTTGCAGAGTTTTCAGCCATTTCCGGTGGCTCTCAGTGGATGGAGTGTGTTGATTGGAGGTTGCTTTCCTCACAACAGCCTCTTTAAATAGCTGATGTCAGCAGATCCATCTCCACGACAGCTGAGCGAACTCTGAACTGTGTGATATAGTTGAAAGCCTGACAAAAACTGGTAAGTGGACCTTGAGTTTTGTCAAACCACTACATCTGAGTTCATGGTTTTCCACTCAGATTGAATGCTTCACACACGCATCCTCAGAGGAACATGCTAACAGAGGGGCACGGCACTAATTGAGCCCAGTCACTGGACATGATGAACATAAACTGACTGACTGAAACAACATCACTCACGTCAATCACACACACAGTCTCGTTCCATTTCTACTGCATTATTTTCACAGACAAATCTGACAGATAACGCCGTTTTAAAAAAGGAGCCGTCATCAGGCCTTCCATTAACGTGACTGGAAAAACAGACACACACTTCGAGTCCATGTGCTCTTGATTAACCTACTTACCCTCCAAATACTGTCGCCTTCACACACCCTCACGCACACACACACACACACACAAAGCTCAGGGTACAACCAGATCTTCAATCACACCTGTCATGTATATGCAAGGTGGTAATTAGGTGATAAAATTTAAACATGTAGCCTACAGTAGGTAGACAAACCGCTCGGGATGCCAAACACAGACTCATATCTCAGCACTATCAGGAACAGACTGGTAGGCTGTAGTGACCTTAGCTTATATCCCATGGTATCATTATGAAATGCCTTTATTCCTACAGGGGCCTTTCATGTGGTTTTTAGTTCAGCATCATTCCCAAAATTTATTACAGGATCACTATAAATCTTCTCATAAGCACTGAGGTTTACATGTAAGAGGGTGAGACAGGAACACTCAGAACGCAGAAGTCCGAGCAGTGAGAGGAGGGAGGAGGAGGAGGAGGAGGAGGAGGAGGGGGAGTGCCAGAGAAGACAGTTTAATGATTATTACTGGCTCGGGGCCAAGCTCATAACTCATGTTAACTCTCCAGTGTCTCTCTGCATCTTCTTCATGCTGAAAGGTGTTGACAGGAGGAGAGTCAGCGGGACAAACAGATATTTGGTTTACAGGTGTCAGGGGCATCAGTTTACTTAGAAAATGTGAGCGTAGCTACAACGTTTCTGGCTTGAAACACACTTGTCATTGAGCAGGCGATGAGTAATTAAAGGAAGCTGCCAGCAGGGTGAAGTCTTATCTTCATTTTAGTGTATTTATTGGTTTTATTGTTTTTAAATTTGTCCATAAGAAGAAGCCTTCTAAAATATTTTATTTCACTTCTTCCAATTGTTTCAAATGAACTTTTGTGAGATGATTAAGTGGCAACTCATAGCTGCAGCTAACATGTAACATTCCTAATGCCACCCACGCACAGTGTTATATCAGTAGAGGTCGCACATGCTACGTCCTACAAGCCTCACTCAGTCAGAATATTTAACACTTTAAAGTCACAATGTGTAGAATTCATATGTGGTCAAATGAGTTTTTCTTATTTACTCTATAGCATTAACTTTTGTTTCAAGTAAAAAAAAAAAATAATAATGCAGTGAAAAGGAGGACCAGCACCAAGAATCCACCTTAGGACCACAAAACGTCTTGATCCGGGCCTGCCTCAGTTTGACATTTGGACTGACCTGAGTTCACTGTGACCCTGGTGTACAAAAATATATGCCACAGTTTCCTCATATGAAAGATTCAGACTGTGAGAACTAGACCAGGCAAAATAAAAAATCTGTGAAACTGAATCCAACTGACTCACTTTAAACCCAAATAATAGCTTTTGTTATTGGGGATTCTCCTTCTACATTCAAAAGTGAAATTTGCAAATGTTTTGAGAGACAGGGAAACAGCCTCCATCTCCACTCATTTGCATCACTGCTGAGTGAAATTCCTGTTTTCTACCCAGGCTTCTGTCACTGCAGGTGCACTGGTCCTCTCCTCTGAACTTCACATGACCTCTCGGGCAATCTTTGTCTTGTTATTTCTTTTCTTCTTTTTTTATTCCTTCAGCCGTCTTGCTTAACCTGAGAGCTTGCATATCATTCATTGTGCGTGGAACTCTTCCAAGCCCATCTCTTTTATTACAGCTTTGTGCGCCCGCCTTACTTCCCCGTTCCACCGGAGCGCC
Source organism: Seriola aureovittata (assembly GCF_021018895.1). Classification (NCBI taxonomy): domain Eukaryota; kingdom Metazoa; phylum Chordata; class Actinopteri; order Carangiformes; family Carangidae; genus Seriola; species Seriola aureovittata. The sequence continues at coordinate 25,979,859 of NC_079369.1, forward strand.
GGTGGAGGGAGAGACAGGTTGAAATGAAAAGCAGTAACACCGTTGTCCGTTTGTCTGTCTGTTCTGATGTCACCCTTTCTCCCTGTTTACGTCTAATTTACACAGGAACGCGTTGAGAAAGCGCATTTTTACGCCCTTTGTTGTGCGTAAAAATGTGCCATTTCCCCCAACGGAAAAACCTAAAATCTAATTGACTCTATCACCTTTAGAGGACCGCAGACTTTAAAACAGAAGTAGGAATACCGATCACATTGTTTTTGAATTGTTTTCATCCCGTTCAATAAACCTGGAATCCAGAAAATGGAAACTAATATCAAACTTTTTGTTGATAAATCTTAGAGAATTTTTTTTAAATGTAGATAGATAGATAGATAGATAGATAGATAGATAGATAGATAGATAGATAGATAGATAGATAGATAGTTCAGAGGAATTATTTTTTTATAGTTGTCCTCTCTCGCCTTACTGTTTTTTCAGCGTCCAATTGTAAACATATAAATCACTCATTCGCTTCAATAGATTTGGGCTGAAACTCCGCCTGTGGGCCGTCCCTTGCCGAGGCATTATATTATAGCAAGACAAGCCTGTCTCCGGAGACAGATCTGTATTCAGCTGCTCAGACTGAGGCTCAGGGTGCCTCCAGCGCTCCACACGAGCCTTTACAACACAAACACTCAGAGACTTCTCTGCTGTCAGGACTGCTACACCTGCTCTGCTGCTCAGCTGAGACAAGACTCCAACTGAGGAGACACCTAAGGGAGAAGATCATCCTTCTTAACTGAGAAACATGAAACTTGAAGTTTTCTCTGCGCACCACTTCGTGCAGAAGCCGCTGGAGTTGTGTATGGACGCAGAGGGGGGAGTCCCGTCTCCCCTGTCCGGAGACGAGCTGGGGTCGGACGGGGACTGCGTGGCCAACAGCCCGGCACCTGTCACCCAGGGCGGCGACGGCAGCAAGGGGAAGCCGTACACCCGCAGACCCAAGCCTCCTTACTCCTACATCGCCCTCATCGCCATGGCCATCCGGGAGTCCAGCAGCGGCCGCCTCACTCTGGCAGAGATCAACGACTACCTGATGAAGAAGTTCCCGTTTTTCCGCGGCAGCTACACCGGCTGGAGGAACTCGGTGCGCCACAACCTGTCACTCAACGACTGCTTCCTCAAAGTGCTGCGGGACCCCTCCAGGCCGTGGGGCAAGGACAACTACTGGATGCTCAACCCGCACAGCGAGTACACCTTCGCTGACGGGGTGTTCCGCCGCAGGAGGAAGCGCATCGCCAAGAGGTCCCCCAAGGAGCAGGAGAGCCCGGACATCCTCAGCGAGGACACCCGCCTCCCCGCCCCGGAGGAGAGGGTGGGAGCCAAGTTCTCCAGCTCCTTCGCCATAGACAGCATCCTCAGCACGCCTTTCAAGCGGAGAGAGGACAGCCACGCTGATGCAGACACTCACGCCCCCCGGCTCTACTGGCCCCCAGGGGCCCATGTGCTGCCGTACCCTCTGAACTATCCGGCACAACACATGTACCTGTCAGACGCGGCGTACAGCAGCAGCAGCAGCGGCGGGACAGAGCCCATCAGCAGGGACGCTCTCACATACCTCCAGCAGACAGCACCGGCCATGACCGGACCCGAGGCCGCTTTCAAGATGCCCAGCAAGGCGCGAGGTTTCCACATAGACTCCCTGCTGTCATGAACCTCCCGGGCTGACGTCAGACCTGTAATGTTTTGACCCATGACGTGCACTTTTATGGGCGCTCTTAGCTTTCAGTGCTTTAGCTGTTTAACTGTGGGACTCTGTTTGTCTCATCATGACTACTGTAAGTCATTAAAACAAACAAACATGGCGGGTTGTTAATATTGATCTAACTGTGTGGTGACTGAGTTTGCTGTCATCGCAGGACATTCCACTTTGCGTGTGTGTGTGTGTGTGTGTGTGTGTGTGTGTGTGTGTGTGTGTGTGTGTGTGTGTGTGTTACAGGTGTTTAGAGAGTGTTTGTATTCTGTATTCATGGTTCATTGGTCATTTCTACTGTGTGCGCCATGTTGAAACATAAAACTAGTCATCTATTTATATTTTCATGTTTTGTAAGACCTGCTGTATAAAATATTGTTGTAAATATATATATATGAAAAAATATTGACTGAGCTGCGGTGAAAAATCTCGCGGCTGCACTAGAAACGCATGGAGAAATGTTCTGTTTTCATGCATGTCTGGTATTTTTTATGAATAAAAAAAAATTGTGGGACCCCGGCGTTCAATGAGTAATTCATTGCAGACATAAAGGGAAGGTGGTGTTTGTTAGATGAGAGGCAGGTGTAGAGATGCGTGGTGGTGGTGGTGGTGGTGAGGGTGTGTGTGTGTGTGTGTGTGTGTGTGTGTGTGTGGGGTGGGGGTGAATAGGCCTTACACCTGTTCAACAGCAGACACTCAACAAAGGCAGATTTTACTGTAGACAGGAAGAAAGAAGAGAAACGTTTGACCCATAATCTTAAAAACGAAATCATAAAAATTAGAGTAAAAATAATTTGATGAAACTACCTTACTGAACCTGATATGAAAATATATGAATATTGTAGTTTCTTATTAAAATGGTAAAAACAAAGTCAGTTTGACTGACAGTAAAATAACATTAAAGAATAAAGATTTCAAACATGTTATTATTGTTATAATTATTGGGCTGTATTGCTTTGTAGTTTATCGCGTCCTGCACATTCACCTGCCAAAACCACATGAAATTATAAGACACCAAAAAGACATAATTTCATACATAATACAACATTAGCTACATTTCAGCTGTAATGTTGTTTTCTGCTCTTCAAATAAAATCGGACTCACAAATAAAGCTCCCTGGTCATTACCACTATAATTATCCATCCAGAGGAGCTCATCAGAAACAAAGGATATTTCATCAAAATTATGATTATATTTTTGATCTTATTTGATGTTAATATCTCCTTTATATTTAAACTTTAACTGCTTATGTTCCCTAATAAATATGAAATAATTTGTTCTCCGTGGTGATCAGTGACTGTTCATCAAAAACGAACAATAAACTTGGCATAATGACAAATGATAAAACCTGGTGATAACTTGGTGTGGAATGTGTCTTATCTTTATCAAAAAGGCGTTTTTATCGTCAGTAAATACAGTCGCTTGTTCCGTCAACAAAACACAATCATCGCTTCTGCTTATTTACTTCGACACCGTCCAGATTTACACAATATGATCTATCATCTTCATGTGCACACACAGTCCTGCAGGCTGTTTACTGAGCCTGTCCGGGGGTGTGAGGTGGGTGGGTGTGGGGTGGGGTGGGGTGGGGTGGGGTAGGAGGGGGCTTCAGTTGCTCTCCGCGGTCCTGAAACACAGACCCCAGCCTCAACAGCCGCCCGTCCACTGACTTGAGATGTTCCTCACGTGAAACACAAAAGCTTCTGTTAATGAAACTGCGCAGCGACGTTTTGGTCCCGATCTGCATTTATAATAAATGTATCTGAAATTAAAATGTTCATTTATTTTCTTTAATGATCTCCGGCGACTCGGGTTTAAAATGTGTTCAGCTCCTGTTAGTTCATGTTTATTCTGCAGTGTTTAGATCCGTCTAGGCTCAAAATCAGGCCTGTTAAACAGTATGATCATTGTTTTTACGCAATTAGAAGAGAAAATGTTTAATTCACCATCAAAATAAGATGAAAATGAGAAAGCTGATCCGATAAAGTGACTGATAAAATGAGTTAATGAAGATTATTTTTACAAATTCAAGGAAAGTGAGTGCTTTAAATTTTCTAGAGAAGAAGAGTTTGACCCTTTACACTTCAACATGCTGAATATAGGAGTCTTTTTGACCTGCTGGGATATTAAAGTTATTTTGAGTGTAATAATAACAATAGTTAGTTAGTTATTACATCCATCTCAAGATTCAAGTACTAACCTAAGAATATAAACACGCTTTTTGAACATCTGATTTCATATTTACTGGTCTTATTCACTGAGTTGGCCTGTACAGTAGAGCTCATATACCCATGTATATGAGCTGCATGTATTTAACCTGCAGCAGACCGGGGCGCACGGAGCAGCCTGACAGGTGACAGGTGAGACTCGCTCCCGTTTCCAGGGACAATGCTGCGACCTGCAGGTGAAACGCCAGAACAACACACCTGTCTGTGGCGGGCTGTCACGTGTCTCCTATCCGCCCAGTATCCCTACACTGTCAGCATCCTCCTTCGTATGTGCAAGCTTTTTCTCTTGCATTAACCTCTCGGCCTGCGTCTCTTTCTAACCCCCACCCACCCCCCCTACCACCACAGTCCGCGGGCACCGTGCAGCAGCAGCAGCAGCAGCCTGCAGGAGGAACTCAGGCCGCTGTCTGTCTATACGAACAAGGCCCACACTGTTATGAAACCAAGCTCTAAGGCAGGCACAATGTTAGGAAGTCCAAACAGTCTGTCACTCCGGCAGACTGAACCGCGCCTGACCTCCCCAGAGTCCCGGAGAGGCAGCTCCAAAGCTCCCGGCACCGCCACAGGAAGCACAGGCGGAGCAGCCAGGAGAATATTAGATTACCGTTACAAGGACCTGAACTCGCTGTTTGTTAATGTTGTAGTTCATGTTTTTTGTTTATTCCAGACCTACTCAATACATAATGACGATTAAAAAAATATGGAACAAAATAAGTATTTTTTATTGACATCATTTGGGAGAAAACTTGTTTCTCAATATTTGTTGATGATACTTTTGGGAATAAATAATAGAAATAAAGGATTAACAATATTTTTCTAGGCTAGTATTTTATCTACCATATTGATATATACTATAATTTAGGCCACGGCCATTTTATTTCAAAAGGCCTGAAACAGGTTACCTGAGGTCAGGCAGGGCCGACAAACATTTTCTCAAAACCTAATCTATCTAATATTTTATGGGGATAAACAATAATCTCAGCCTAAACATGAAAACAAACAGAAGGCCTTATTATGTCGGCGATAGGCTCATATGGGCCTCCAGCCGTGACTCCATTCCAAAGACAAGCTCCTCTATCAAACACCCCTCTGAAGAGCTTTTCGTGGCGGCCGCGGATCGCTTGATATTTCCAAAAGGGGCTAAATTAGGAGCTCGTATAATCTCGGTGCGTAAAAGCAGCCGCGGCCGGCGTGCCGTCTTCAAAGAGCTCCCAGAACAAAGATTCCCTCTGCGGGCCGGGGCATCCTGAATCTCGGCGGGGGTCATGAGTTTTGATGTCGCAGGAAATTTCTGGGCCCCGTTAAGCTCCTCCAAAAACTCTCTGCTCTTGTGTGTCATGGTGGAAAATGATTTTATCCGCACATCCTTTGTTGTGCAAAAAGTGCAAAGGTTATTGTTGCTGCTTATTGTTTGGAAAATCCTCCGGGCTATATCTAAACTTTAAAAAAAAAAAAAAAAAAAAGAGGCAGTGACGACAAACACGTGCGCGGACACACAGGTTTGAGACTGTGAAATACAATGTAAAAATATGAATTTTTAAAAATCTGATTGTGTTGTTGTTTATATTTTTGCTCGGCAGAGGACACAGTGAAATCAACCAAAAAAATGATAAAATATTAACGATGCATGACTAAAAATAATACAGATGCAAGAATGGCACAACCAAAAAGTTCCCTTGCTCTTTTTTTGTTCTTCAAATCCCAATGATCTCCGCTCCATCGCAGCACGGATGTTGATATTATCTCTATGGGATATATAACTCCATCATGTTGGACAAATCTGTGTGTGATGTCTCCATAGGGGAGGAAACTGTCGACGCCCGCTCGCCTAATTTCGCTTTTCTCTCTCTAATGAACGTGGGGCCCATGGGACCGGCTCTGGCCCGGGGCGGTAAGCTGACACTGGCGCGCTGTGTGTGGTATCCAGGGCCGGGCTTGATGGAAAAAGCCTGCTTCCACTCATGTCAAAGTCATTTACTCAGCGCAACCCCCCGCTTACACACGCACGGTAAAGACCACCACCTCTCCATCTCTCACAGTCCTCGGCCAAGCCCGGCACCGCGGACAGTTTGTTTTTGTTATCCTCTGGAGCCGTTTGGGAGGAAATTATGAGCAAAATAATACAAATAATACAAGATGATGCGTTTTTCATTGCTTGACCGCGATGCGTTTGGGTAATATCTGCAGCAGATATCATGCAGGCCTGTGTGAATGTTTTGAGCGTCATGGTTTCAATTGCAAGCTGGACCTTTTGCACATATTGTGGTGGTTTACTCGTGTCAGGAAAATGTATGATCTGCGGCACGTCGGCCTGAAATCACAGCTTCAGACATATAGAGGGGGAAAAAGCTCGTTTTTAACTTGTGGCGTGTGGCGCTGTTGATTGGGATGTCTGGGGGAGGTTTGATAGATGGCTTAATTGCGTGTCGTCCGAACTTGGAGAGAGGGAGTGGGAGGGGAAGAGAGGACACAAGGAGAGGGGAGCGTAGTGGGTGTTTAACGCTGCTGAGAACTGCAAGTGGACTCGGGCCAGATTTGGCAAGAGAGGGGGGGGGGGGCTCTGTTCGTCACTGATTTCAGAGAGATTTGCAGGCGCAGAGTGCGGATGAGGAGAAGGGGGGGGGCTCTCTCAGAGGGAAGAAAGATTTGTGAAATGATAGGTGGTCGCGCTTTGTTTGGCTGGACTGTTGCGCGCAATAAGTCGCGGGGTTTTCGCGTTTCCTCCACTTGAGAGATTGTTCAGGCGATCGATGGCCACCCGGCGCACCACACAGCACCACTTACCGCCGCTCTGATACCCGGTGGAGCTCCCGTGGCGAGCTGAAGCCCTGGACACTCAGTCTCCAGTGAATAACCAGCTCCCCCCACTCTCTCTTCCTCTTCCTCTCTCTGTCAGTGCGTACCCGCCGTGCGTTTCTTCATGCGTCAAGGGAGCACCGTGCGTAACGGGAGAGTCGTGCGTAACTGGAGACAGATTGAAATCTGTCTCCAGTCCATTTTGCGCTGGGATTGTGAGGACCACTGGCGGTGTAACGCTCACTTACAGGGACACTGATCCACTGGGTCGACATATTTCTCTTCTCAGACATCTCGCAGCTCGGCTTTTCTCCCTCCCTCTCTCCTCTCTACGCCAGTCGTACGTCAGACATGACGACCGAGACCCCTCAGCAGCAGCTGGACCCTCCGCCTCCTCTGAGATCCAGCCCGGCGTCCGGCGTCCTGCACCCCGCCATGCTGAGCCCACAAGCCGCCACAGAAAGTTCGTCCACCGCCGTCAAAGGAAAAAAGACGAGCTCCGGTTTAAGGCGACCGGAAAAGCCGCCGTACTCCTACATTGCTCTCATCGTTATGGCCATTCAGAGCTCCCCCACCAAACGACTGACACTCAGTGAGATCTACCAGTTTCTCCAGGCTCGCTTCCCTTTCTTCAGGGGCTCATATCAGGGCTGGAAGAACTCAGTGCGACATAATCTTTCGCTCAACGAGTGCTTCATCAAGCTGCCCAAAGGGCTGGGCAGGCCGGGGAAAGGCCACTACTGGACCATCGACCCGGGCAGCGAGTTCATGTTCGAGGAGGGCTCATTTCGTCGCAGACCCAGAGGCTTCAGAAGAAAATGTCAAGCCCTGAAGCCCATGTACCGGATGATGAACGGGATAGGCTTCGGCACATCCATTCTCCCGCAGAGTTTTGATTTCCAGGCTCCATCAGCGACCCTCGCCTGTCACAGCAACAGCTACAACTTGGACATGATGAGCAATTCAATGGCCGGGGGGTACGAGGGGCTCAGCGGCGGCCACCACGTACCCCACATGTCCCCGAGCCCCGGCTCCACGTACATGGCGAGCTGTCCCGTGCCGCCTAACGGGGAATACGGACCGGACAGCAGCAGCAGCCCCGTACCGTCCTCTCCAGCCATGGCCAGCGCGCTGGACGGCCACTCCCCGTACGCCAGTACATCCGCACACTGGGCGTCCTCCGGCGGGTCCCCATACATCAAGCAGCAGCCTCTAGCCTCCAGCAGCCCCGCATCCTCCGGTTTACACTCCGGCATGTCGCCTTACTCCCTGGAGCAGAGTTATCTTCACCAGAACGGCAGGGACAGCCACTCCACCGACATATCAGGTACCACACACCCGTCCACCGCTCACGATGAACCACATGTGATACACCTGAGAGTACAAATAAAAAAATGAATAAATAAAAACACATGATAATAACCATCAGAGTGTGTCCACCTTCAGACAGGCCTAAAGTGCAGGATCCAAATCATTGATTTCAATCTGCAGCTCAGGCCTGCGACGATAATCAGATGTTTGAAAATCTGAAAATCAAATTATGAATCTTATATTTCACTACTAATAACTCATATTTAAAATTAGGATTGCAATACTTATTTGCAATAGTAAATCATGACAAAATAGAGTTTATAAATTCCTGCTTGGCGACTTGCAAAAGTACATTTTAAATTTGATGCTAATAACTTCAATTATATATTTCCCCCTCTTTAAAAGTTCAGTAACCTGAACATTTGTGGGTTAGAAAATAATTTAATGGCTGATTAATTAATTCTGTTTAATGCTGAAATTGCATTGAATGTTTATTGGATTATAAAGGCCACCCAAGACCATGCACAGCTAAGGTTATCCAGGAAAACAGCTTTAGTTTTAAAATGATTTTTAAGCCAAGCAACTGTAGGAGCTGCTATAAGTAATATGTGACCATGCAATGCCCTGGTTGCAGGATTCCAAAACTCACATTTGGATCTGGATTTTTTTGTTGTTGTTGTTGTTTTGCCAAATGAACAGATTAAGAGAAAACAGCTATTGTGTGATCGCGTTCTTAATTCACCTCCCGGTTCACGCTCATTTACTTTATCACAACACACTGAGGCTTTACTAAAGTCTGGGGATTTCACCGAGGCGAGCAAACCCATGCTGGAGCCCAATGGGTCCCAGAGGTTAACTAAACAAAGACTGCGCAGGTCGGACCACACCGGCGGAGGATTTCAACCTCAACCGCTGCGTATCCGCAGGAGACTGAAGGCCTTGTTAAACTTTACGCAGCGTCTTAATTGAGCCTGTACGGAGGATAAACGCGGCGCTGGACTGTTACAGCGCAGGGTCGGTGCAGGAACACGACTGTCAGTCAGTCAGTCTGTCTGTCTGTCTGTGAGAACGGGCTCAGGGCAGCGAGCTGTGGCCCGGAGGAGGATAAAGCCTGCTGTCTTCCCCTGAAAAACACAGTCACATCTGGAGTCCTTATGACCTTGACGAAGCCGCAGCCTCCACATTTATTTTTCTGTTTCTGGAAAGAGAGGCTCACTCACTGACACAAAATGACGCACACTCAGTGTGATTTAATCCTCTAACAATGGAAAAATAACTCATATACAAATGATTAATATTCAGGATATATTCATCTGTAAAAATAAAAGCATTTAAATGGTTTTAAAAACAGCTAAAGGAAGGTGCTCTGTCTTTTAAAATACAAATTAACGGGGGAAATATTGCGCTGTCACCTAGTGGGAGGTTTATAGAAGCAAATAATAACTATTATTATTCAAAATAAAAAAAAAACGTATTTCTTCTCTTATGTAAAGAAATACCAGATTTCAACTGTAAATAAATCCGTAAAGGTGTGAGGCAGTTAAAGGATCTTTATAGTTTTATAAATAATTATAAATTTATCAAAACAAGGCCTGATTTTAAAACTTACATGACAGTATTATAATGGATTGCCTTATATTTCTTATTCACCAAGCCAAAGATTGTGATAATGAGCGGAAGTGAAATCAGGTTATGAACAAATAAGGCTATTTTATATTTTATTTTGAAAATATTTTACGTGTAAAAACATTCATTTCTGGTCAAAACAAACCTCCTGCGTTGTTTTTGTGCGGAATAATAAATAAAAACTCAGTTTAAGGTTCTAAAAAAATATACTGGACGAATGATAAAGTGTGATGAGTGTTAATGTCTCTGTCTCTGTTCTCCTGCAGTGGGGATTCCGCGTTATCAGAGCCACTCCTCGGTGTGCGACAGGAAAGATTTTGTGTTGAACTTTAACGGCATCTCCTCCTTCCACCCCTCGGCTGGCGGATCCTACTATCACCATCACCACCATCACCATCCCCAGAGCGTGTGTCAGGACATCAAACCCTGCGTGATGTGAGCTCTGATCTCACTGTGGACTTCAAACTCGACGACGGCCACAGTGAGACTGCAGGTCCGTCACATCACATCAGAACAAAGAAATTTTTTTATTTTTCCTTCTTTTATTTTTAATCTTTTTTAATTTCGGAGGATTCATACCAGGATGTATTTGTGTTTGCCTCCTCCATGCAGCCAAAGTTTTTTTTTTGTTGTTTTTTTTTTTTTTTGGACTTGAGAAAACTATGCATTGAAGGAAATGAATGAAGAAAACCCCCCCCCCCACACACACACACACACACACACACGCACACACACACACACACCCCAGAGGCCTTTTAAAGAAACCACTTTGCCTATATGAACCCTGAAGCGTTTTCCTCCTTCAAAATAAGTTTCAGAAACACGACTTTTAATGTGTTTGCTCTTGTAACACGTGCAGACAAATTGTATCCTATGTAACTATGTTCTATCCTATTAGAGTAACTACACACACGACGCTTTAGGCTAACATGAACTGCCGACAAACCTTGCACTTATTGTATAATCCTTTACTTTTTTTTTTTGTCTTGTAAAAGGTTTCAATAAAGCTGATATATATTTTAGGCTACAGTCAGACTTCTGTCCTTTCATGCAACTTCATACCTGTTTTTGTGGGAAACTTGTTTCATTGGCAGTGGAAGGAGGTGATGCTCAGCTTTGAATACAGCAGAAACACATGTTACAGTTACATTTTCATTAGTGCTATCGGGCTGTTTACACATTTCCACTACGGTCAGCAGAGGTGGAAAACAACTGCACATTTACTCATTTGGGGGAAACGTGTGCTTTATTTGCCTTTTTCCATTTTCTGCTACTTTATACTTGAACTCTGCTGCATTTGTCCAACAGCTGGAGTTTATTTGCATATTAAGATTTAATATACAAAACCTATAATCAGTTTGTACTTTTAAAGCATGATTATAGTAGGCTATAGTATATTAAAATACCCAACAGTTTATAGACTCATTCAACTTACTCACTCGCAACACTGCAACATTGCATCAGTAATTATAATGAAATAATATATAACAGTGTAACACTGACAGGGGCCATCCTGTTGCATAATGAACACTTTCATTTTTTAAGTACATTTTGTTGTTAATACTTCTGCACTTTTCCTTACGTGAGACTTTTACTTGTTATGGAGTACTTGTAAATTGCATTATTACTACTTCTACTTTAGTAAAGGATCTGAATAATTATTCTTCTGCCACTGATGATCGGGTTTTGAATTAGTATTATTCTCTAGAATTAATCACATTCCTTAACAAAGGCACATTTACAGTATGACAACCGAGTGTGCAGTTTATGGCTTCCTCCAAAACGGTTGCTGTGGATCTTATTTTACAGTTGAAGAAACATTTTATCTTCCAAGTCTATAGTCTATATAATTTCTGTGGTTTTTTGTTTTAGTATGCAGTTGTGATTATAATGGGGCTGTTGCAGTGATGCAAGACGTATATAGATCCTTTGCTTAAGTAAAACAGCAATACAACTATAGTCAAATGTTTTGAAGCCAAATAAAGATACACAAGTATCATCAGGAAATTGAACTTAAAGGATAAAAAATTAAAGCAAAGCCCTGTTAGTCTTATATTATGATATACTGTAAATCATATAACTAGATTGTCATTAATGATTGATTAACATGTAAAACAGCATTTTAATGTTTATATCATTGAAGTGGAGTTTAATCTAAGGATTAAGATTTGTATTTTATAAGATGCTCTTGTTTTTTTTATGAGAAATTTCAATCTGCAAAGTAACACAAGTAGTGGAGAAAAAAGCACAATATAGCGTAGAAGTATAAAGTAACAAAACACAGAAATTTTCAAGTAAACTTTTGTTTATGTTCTCAGTTACTTTCCACAACTGTGGCGTTTCAGGCTTATGAAGAAACAGGATTACTGCCGCACATGTTTTTTTCTTTTTGGTCGGTGGCACAAACAAAGCAGTGCACAAAGCTCAGAACCACACAGGCCGATCACTGAAGCACTTCCTTTGAACGTCCTATGAGAGGTTGATGACAGTGTAAAAGGATTTTGTAATAAGGAGGTCATGTAATATATCACATGTTTCTGAGTTTGAGCATTTCCACGTTTAGCATGTTCTGCAGCCGCGTCAGGCCTGTCTAACACAGCTGAAAGTCTTTTGCATCCCGAGGCTGCTCCTTTCCATGTGGACATCCAGGACTGCCAGCATTTGAAGACGCCGTATAAACAAATGAAACGACAGGGCCTGCGTCTGTGGAAATGCAACAACGAGGTATTTTTAGAGTGTGGTAAACAGATCGGACTCCGAGAGAGAGAGCTGCCTCATCACACAAACAGAAAGCAGACTTGGGCGGCTGCACTTGCGCTGCTGCCCCAGTTTTTGTCTACATGGCGTTTGGTCGTGAATCAAATGCAGCATCACTCATGAATAACACGTATGCAGATAGGACTTGGCAGCAGCGTCTCCTTATCAGGCCACTTACATCATCAGAGTTTCTTTAAATGCTCTGTGGAGTTACTATTTCTGGTTTAAACGCTCACTGACATGTTTAATATCTGTTACCTCAGTATTTATTTGTACTTTGAACCACACAATAGATTTGAAAGCTTTTCTGTGGAGCTTTAAGAGCATTAGAAACACGTTAAAGTTTTCACATGTGAACTATACAAAAAGCCATATGTTCAACGACACTTCACATGTGATATATTCTCATGTTGTGATGCAGAGAAAAAAGAAAAGACGTGGCAGCAAATCGTACCACAGATCTCCACACAACATCATTTGTTGTGCACTGCTTGTAAGCAAGCTTCAGATCCAGGATCAGTGTCAGGAAAACACAGTGGGCGAGGGACTGACTGAATCATGCTGGTCTCACTGAAGTGGCCTCCCTCTGGTGCTTTGAACACTTTGGGGGCACAACAAATGTCATATGGGACTGGTAATGGAGAGTGAGGGAAGAAGTGCATCAGCAGTCACATGTCAAACAGAAGAATATCTTTGACTAGACAACAAAGTCCTTTTTTAATTTCCCTCCATGATGAAAAGTCACACAAACTGGCCCTGAAGCAGCTGGATTTTCCATGACAGGACTTCTGAGAGGTAATGAACGTTCAATATAGTGGAGTACTGCGCCATCTAGCGGCAGGTACACCCGATGCAGAAACTAGGTTTACACCCACAGTACTTTGAGAAATAAAAACTGAAATTACTAACAGTTGCTTTCTACCACAATGAGCTGATTTGGCCGACTCTCATAATTTACATGTGTTACAAATCTGAGTAAAACACACATGTATGTATTTCATGATTAAAACTGAAGCAGTTTTCTAATAAGGCCAGTTTAAACTCATAGTTGAGTTAAGCAGATGAACTATGTCCTATGTAAACACAACATTTTTGCTACTCACTCTGGCTATTTGTATTCAGGGAATTTTAGAATGAAACTGTAAAAGAAAACTATAACAGACAAAAAAAAAAGCGAAGATTTAGTGTCAAAGTATTTTAACGCCGTTATGCACAAATACAAAGTTTGGACTGAAATCAGAGGAATCAGCATCTGAGGAACATAAACACCAAACACTCTCCAAGAGCTTTGGAGGAAATGCAGCGATCGTTTTTTAGCCAGTTAGTTTGGTCGACTTCTTTTTTTATTATTATTGGGTGGATTGCAATGAAATGTAGCACAGACATTCATGGTTGCCAGATGATGAATCTCAGCAACTTTGGTGATCCCAACTCTTGCTGTTTCGTGCTAAGTGCTAATTAGCAAATGTTAGAATGCTAAAACACTAGACTAAGACAGAGGCCATAAATATTCCCTGCTGAACCCCAGGCTGTAGCATGCTAATGTTAGCATTTAACTCAAAGCACCACTGTGCCTCACAGTAGAGTCATTGAGCTGTTAGCATGGCTAAATACTTGTTATCTTATTATGTTTCAATGTCATAGACCAATGTGTTGGATGGGCTGACTGAACTAACTAAAGAACGAACTAACTATAAAAGAAAAACTCAGACATTTTCTAATTTTGCCTTATTTTTGAGCCTAAATATTCCCCTATCTTCCGCTGTCTGTGCTAAGTAATGTGAACAAAATCACAGGATGATACTGTTGATATTTATATTCTCAAATCAAAAAATGTCAGGGACCCTGAGTGGACTCTGGTCTGTAGTCTACATGGCCCACTGCTTTTTATACATATTACTATTCAATAAACTATTCAAACAGATCAAATATGTGACCTTTCACTGGTTAGTAACTAGTCTATGGCAACACCGGCAGCCCTGTGAAGTTTAATGTTCATTACACATGATCAAAACATGAAGAGTCAATTTTAAAGATGCAAAGTTGTGAGTGGCACCTCAGGAAAAAAAAAGACAAAAAAACATGTTGCCTAAAGCAAAGGGTTCATTGCATCTCAGCCTCAGCTCCATCAGACCGGGTTTCACGTGCTTCAAGCTAAATGCTGATGTCGGCACATAACATGGCTAGGAAAAACTATTTAGCTTATAGCATGTTAGTATATTAGCATGCCAAAGATAATGTGCTCACAGTTAGATTCAGTAAACATGCTAATGTGGTAACAGATTTAGCATGCATCCTTTAGCATGCTTTCATGCCATCAATTTCTGTAACAAATAACAATTAAGCGGCGCCTGACACATTACCATCCCTTCAAAAACCCTGCTAGAAACAGGTCCAATAAAGTGAGTGATCACAGTGTGACATTTACTGTGGGTTATGATCCTTCAGAGGCAGATGTCAATCAAGCTTATGACCTGACCATGCTGAGGGAGGTCTGAGAAAGCGAGCAGGCTGTGGTGATGTTGTACATGGGTACTTGTGTCGCTGTTCTCCTCTGCTTCGTTTGAAGAACTGCTGGAAACGATCGGGGTCCATCTGTTCCCCGTCTGCTCTCCCTCCCTCAGAGGTGGGCCAGAGAGTTAAAGACTCCTCCCAAGCAGAATATGAAGCCGTTTTTATTCTTCAGCATCCGTCTCAGCTCAGACAGTTTTGGACATCATTCTGCTCTCACTCCTTATCTTCTCGCAGAGTCGTCCTCCATCTGGTTAGATGTCTGTGAGGAACTGGTCCAGAGCCTTCAGAACCTCCTGACAGACATTTGGTGTCCTTTTCCATAGCTCCTTGTTCAAGGTCTAAAAGTTCTAAGCTTGCTAAACAAAATCTTGACAAGAGACAGATGTAAGAAGACCTGGTCCAGGTTTTACTCAGCAGATTTATAGACAATCCTCTGGAGCTGGGCTTCAGAACTACCGTCTTCTGCAGACTCATTAGCTTGGGCGCACTTCCTGTGTATCTGGGCGTAGCATGGTCACTGGGATGGATGCTCTGCTAGCTACATGTATGCGTATAGTATAAATATATACTATATATACTATATGCATACATGCAGTATGGTAGTATATCTATATGCATATAGACTGAATTATTGAACTTTAACATCATATGAATATGTAGCCTAGAAACTAACTAACTATTAAATAGGGTAAGTGTTAGAAGAATCCATGACAAGCAGGACAAATCTGGACAAGTGCACCACTCAGGTACCTTTCCAATGCATTTTAGATAGATAGATAGATAGATAGATAGATAGATAGATAGATAGATAGATAGATAGATAGATAGATAGATAGATAGATAGATAGATAGATAGATAGATATAGCTGTCGTTAAATGGCAGCTGGAGTGTAAAGAGCAAAAATATGCGCTCGAAAATTATTACCATTGCAGCGGCAATTCAGGGCCACAAGGACCAGCTGGAGTGTATGCAAGAAGTCTTTGCTTTTCTATGTTATACAGGCACTGAACACAAAATGACTCCACCCAGGAACATTTGTTACTTGTCTTGTTATTTTATAAGATTTACTCATTAGCACTATGGTATGTTGTACATGTTGTATGATTTTAATGGCGTGTTCATCAATCAATCAATCACTCAAACTGGGAGGTGAACAGGTGAGAAAAAGCAGTGGTAAATCAGACCTCATCAGACCTTGAGGATGTTGGTGCAGGTTGTCCACTAGGTGGCAGAGTGAACAGCTCACTGCTTGTGTTGTTTAGATGATAAAGTCTGCAAACTATGGAGGCCCATCGGTCCTTAAAGACAATATCTTTCAAAGAATTAAAAACTATCATGTGTCAGGACATGTAAATTAATATGGTGTATTTTTTATTAAATTAGATACTTCTCTTATAATCATCACACATTACTGTTTAGATGTTTTTCATATGGTAAATGGCAACATAAGGAAAGGCCCACCAACATGAAGGGTATCAACTTCTACTAGCAGACTGCGAATACATTTAGGGATGATGTCTGTTATTTACTATCTTGAGGATTTTTATGATGTTGCATCTTCTCTGATTCGACTATGAAAAATGTGACTTCCATGTTACAAAAGTGTTATATTTTTAGTTTGTTAGTTTTACATTCAGCGTACAGATTATTAGTGTTTAATGACAGTTCTCAGGCAGTTTATTAAACATTAACTGAGGCGAACAGATCTAAATATTCCTCCTGCTCAGTTTGTCTGCTGATCCTGGTTTCATTTGAACTTAGGATGGATGAAACTGTTTGCGTGTCATCATGTGAGGAAAATTATGCCATTGCAGCTAAATCAGAAACAGCTCAATCTGAAGTAAATGTTTTCTGCAGTCGTTTCCCATGGCCTTCCAAAGACGCCTTCTATCACTTGGCTGTCTGCTCTTAAATGTCCAGTTTTGGGGTAGAAAAAAAAAAGGGGGGGGGGGGGGGGACTGCCATACTGTGGGGCGCTCTGTGGCCTTGAGAACAGCATTACCCTCTTCAAACCAGTCACAGCCGGAGCACCAAACAGAAGATTAATGTTTTGCACATGGATGATTGGCAGATATTTATTTGAAAACCAATTCCACTGTGGTCTTCGGGTGCACGGCTCTCAGGTCCTGGGATATTTTGGAAATCTGTCTGTGTTTAATTAGGCACTTAATATAAACACTGTCGATGACACAGTGAAGTGCCTACAAAGAATTTCATATGGAATCCCACAGGAGTGAGACTTCACAAGGTCACCAGTAAAAATACAGAATTAAAATGATCATTGATTATCATTATTATTATTTATTTACTTTTTTGTTTGTTTATTTTATATCATTTTATTCCTTTTTTTTGTGTGAGGTTTAGTGAAGCTCGCTCACTCCAGGTTTCCCTCTTTCGCTCTCCTGTTGGTACTGATGATGCTGCATGTGCATCACTATGGCAACAGAGGGCGCTGTGTTACTACTTACTGCCAGTTTGTGTGTAATACAATGACTTACAAGTTTGAAGGATCGGTGGTAACACAGACCAGTGATGATGATGATGATGATGATGATGACGATGATGATGACGATGACGATGATGATGATGATGACGATGATGATGACGATGACGTCTAAAGATGAAAACCATAAATAAAATGAGTTTTACTGTCTTCTTTTGAAGAGTACCTTAATTAAACCTGTCTATCTCTGTGCATGTCTGCAATAAAATGCAACATTTATCCTTTGTTGTTAACAAATGAGAAATTCATAAACATTGTCCAATAATTATAGGAGAGTATATCAGTGTCTTTGATACAGCTCCTTGGAATACGACACCTTTCAGTGATTTAATTAATTAGGAGTTAAATCCCCCAACCTTTAACACAGAGGTTCACCTATGGATATTTGATTGTAATCACCAGAACAACTGGAGATGTCTTAATGGACTGAATATGTTTTTATGCTTTACATCTAAATGAATTGATATTTGCATCTTGAACTGTCAGATAAATGTGGGGAAATGGGACTTTCAGATACTTTAGTCTGCTATCTAAAAATAATGTTTAATAATAATAATGTAATGTAAGTATGATTTAATAGATCTAGTTCTTCTTAGTTTCTAATATTTCTTTCCCATGTCCATCTTAAATAAGGTTGCTGGACTGTGTAAACAACACGGACAACAATGGAAATAAAGTCCAGGACTTTAGCGTTTATATATATATATATTATATATATATATATATATATATATATATATTCTGAGAGAGCAGTGATCTGTCCACAGGCTGTTGATCTGATTGATCTGTGATTGATCAGCTGAAAGTGGTGAAACAGAGTATCAGGAACATAAGCAGAAGCATTAGAAGTGAGTCCCATCACCTCACTGCTGTCTGAGACATTATCACACTGATTTATGAACCTATTTCATCTGGATAATTTAAAACAACATGTTACTTAACTGTAGGATTTCTGAAAGTGATAGAGTAAAATAATATTTCCTGATCCACGTCTGAAATTCAGATGATATGTAGATGAATATATAAAATCACTGCTTCAACTCAAAACGCACATATGGACTCCTTTAATGCGCCCGCCCCGCACTTCTCTGCAGTGACCGCTGGGGGGCAGGAGCGTGTTGTATATTAAGAGCAGAAGTTGTCTTCAGGCCTACATCTCCCTCAGCAGCAATTTCTCTTTAAAACGCGTCCAGTAAAAATAGAAAGAATTTCTCTTCATCCTTACATAATAACAATCAATCATCACTGTAATGTTTCTATAATATTTACACACAAGAGCGTTTAGATTCAGGGATTCTGTTTGTATTTGTTCCATCATTGAGGATGAGGTTGGTTTACACTGATGTCAGCTGACACAGGAAGAGGGATACAGGCTGCAGATATGAACGGGTTTATCTGGGTAATAACAATTACCAGAACTCCTATAGAAAATGTCTTTGCTAATCAATAGAATCAAGTCAAAGCTACTTTAGAAATGTCATACAAACATTAAATAAACCATTTCTCCACCGCCGGAGGAGGCTACCTCTTCAGCTCCTGCAGGTCAGCCAGGGTCCAGGCACCGACACGCAGCAGCAGCAGCAGCAGCAGAGCCTCGGTGACTCCTGCTGTCAGCAGGGGTCACTGGTCAGTCACGGCCGGAGGGACCGGAGGACTCACCGCCTTGGACCTCACAGGTGACAGTCTCCTCCCGCCCCGCAGCCCTGCGGTGGAAACACATGCAAATCAACAGAACAAAGAGCAAAATGAAAACACACACAAGTGAGACATGAGCTCCTCGCATAGATTATCACGTTCTTATCAGGGGGTTGGTGAGCTTTTTATTTTCTCTCCTTTAATGAAAATCCTGAAGCTGTTTCTCCCTTAAATGTTTTATTAAAAGTGTCTCTCAGGTCATTTTATCAGAACAATATGAGTTAAAGAAGCTGGAATCTGTATCTTCTATTGATTTAGTCCTGTATTGTTTTATTAATTCCACTGGCGGTTGAAGCTTAATACACAATAAACTGCATGTTTTTTTTAAAGGTAAAACACAAAGTTTTTGCACCAAAGTAGCACACAGTCTTTAGTCCATGTTAACTCCTGGATCTGGACTGTTACGCTCTCCAGTTCTGCAAAGAAAGAGGTTTGTGACACAATTTCGTTTTGGGTGTGTTTGTGGAATTTAAGGAATATTCTGGAGAATTTGTTAATCCATAAACTTTAATGATGAGACGGAACTTAAGTATTTTATAAAGTGTATTTAAAAAAAATGTTGTGTGGATGTTGAAACACTGTATATGGAAATTCTATATGATTTCCATGACGCAAACTGTAAATAAATGACATGTTCTGGTTGATATGAGATCAGATACACGAGTTCAAACGGAGCAAATGCACTTCACGCCACACGCCTAATCTTCTTAGATCAGACAGAGTTTTAGTCCCAACATTGTTCTGTTTATTTAAAAACAAATGTGAGGACAAGTTTTAATTAATAAAAACTATTAACTGAATTAATAAAAGGTAAAATATCTTTAGAAATAGAGCGGTAAAGCCCTGGATCACAAATAACCAACAAAAAAATTAGGACAAATATTAAATAGTATTAGATGATTTATCCCGTTATTTCATCTGAATTTGATAATAAAGTTGATCATAAACTGATGACATCATTTACTCTATCGGCCTCACAATATGGATCAATATAATTTCCTTAATCGTCTCCATCTCTGATGTTTTCAAATGATTATTTCTTCAGGCTGAAAACACACCAGCGTGTTGCTCTTGTTACTTCGCAATCAACAACAACGAAACATAACTTTGTGGAGGACTGTGGGGAATTTTGATGGCTCTGTTAACACCCCGGTCAGTGTGTGTGTGTGTGTGTGTGTGTGTGTGTGTGTGTGTGTGTGTGTGTGTGTGTGTGTGTGTGTGAGAAAAGCATTTGGAGGTCTTCAAATTAAAAAAATGCCACCTCCTCGGGTCTCAGCAGCCGCGCTCGCACCCGGGGAACCTTTTTCTCACCCAGCTCGACCAAATGATCTTCATTTAACCTTTAATTAGTTTCCACACACCGCCCACCGGCGCTGTCGGGGAGCAGGAGGCAGGCATCCAACACACTCTTTCATGTCCGTGTGTTTATTCAGAGGCTAAAACCCGCAGCTGATGAGAGTTTCTCACAGACTGAGACCTGATCAGTGTTCCAATCATCCTGCGTTCCTTATTGGTAAAACATTGACTCTAACTACAGGTTTAGTCACTTGGTAATATTTTAAGAATAGAAATGTGAAGCTTTAATTTCAGGCCTGCGGTTGATATGACAGATATCACAGAATGTGCTTGTGAATGTCTCTTTTTGGTGCTGTTTGTTTGTGTGGATTATTTCCACCTTTTACGCACAGCTTTAATGTTCCAGAGATGGAGGGGAGGGAGCCGCAGTTTGTTCAGATACTCTGGGGCTAACAACCCAACAATAAACTCACTTTCTCGTTTTCAAAATAAATTAATTTGAGTTATTTCACAGCTCCCAGTGTGATGGATTATAAATCATTTCATAAAAACTCAATGTCTCGCAATTTGGGTCATTAAGTGAATTTTTCAGCAATATGGGCACACCCTTAACAGCGTTTTAATAACTCCATGTTTGAGCCGCATGAGGAGAGAGGAGGAGGAGGAGGAGAGGGGGGTGGGGGGGTGTAGTAACTTTTATCGCCATGCAGCTTTTCCACAGGTTCATTTCGTCCTCCAATTGGATGATGGAGCACACATTCGGGGAGGAGCAGCGCGAGCAGCCAAAAGGGAGGAAAAAATGTGAAGGGTAAAAAATAGTTCCTTGCTGTGTAGACTCGTGCTCCTCCAGCTTCACTTTTAGCCTTCTCAGTTTCCCAAATGTTCACTGCGGCAGTGTGTGCTCTCTCCGGTTCACCGTGGCGAGCTGTGGCTTGAAAGAGGACGTCCAGACCGTCACGACACAAGAGAGAACTTTAACAGAATCGGAACACCCGCACGAGCCGTGAGAGTTTCTGGGGGGAAGCAGTTTGGGGAGGTTTTACGCATTGCGCAGGATGCAGGCGCGCTACTCCGTCTCCAGCCCCAACTCTTTAGGAGTTGTACCGTACATCAGCAGCGACCAGAGCTACTACCGGGCCGGTGGGGGCTACACCGGGATGCCTGCGCCTATGAGCATGTACTCCCACGCGGCCCACGACCAGTACCCGGCCAGCATGGCCCGGGCGTACGGACCGTACACCCCTCAGCACCAGCCGAAGGACATGGTCAAACCTCCGTACAGCTACATCGCTCTCATCACCATGGCGATCCAGAATTCACCAGAGAAGAAGATCACCCTGAACGGGATTTATCAGTTTATCATGGAGAGGTTCCCCTTCTACCGGGACAACAAGCAGGGCTGGCAGAACAGCATACGGCACAATCTGTCCCTCAACGAGTGCTTTGTCAAAGTGCCCCGGGACGATAAGAAGCCCGGTAAGGGCAGCTACTGGACCCTGGACCCGGACTCATACAACATGTTTGAGAACGGCAGCTTCCTGCGGCGCCGGAGAAGGTTCAAAAAGAAAGACGTGCAGAAGGAAAAGGACGAGCGGGACAGGCAGGGCAAGGACCCTTCCTCCCGAACCCCGGGCCGGGAGCAGGACCCGCCGGTGCAGGGCTCTCAGCCGGTGCGGATCCAGGATATAAAGACTGAGAACGGGACCTCCACGCCGCCGCAGGCCGCGTCCCCGACCCTGAGCGCCGTGCCCAAGATCGAAAGCCCCGACAGCAGCAGCAGCATGTCAACAGGCAGTCCGCACAGCGTGCCCTCCACCCGGTCACTCAGCATGGACGGACCCGAGCACCACCACCACGGCCAGGCCCCGGCGCAGGGCTTCAGCGTGGATAACATAATGACTTCCCTGCGGGGATCTCCGCAGGCCGAGCTCTCCCCGCCTCTCATCGCCTCCTCTCGGACAGGTATCACCCCGTCACTGTCGCTCAACTATTCCCCCAACCAGACATCCGCCTACAACTCGACGACCTGCAACCAGAACGTCATCTCCACAAACTCCAACGCGACCTATCACTGCAACATGCAAGCCATGAGCCTGTACGCAGGGGACAGGTCCTCCGGCGGCCACCTGGCGCCGTCCACCACGGTGGAGGAGGCTCTGCCCGACTATTGCATCACCACGACCACCGCGTCCCCGCTCGGGCATAGCAACCTGAGCCAGGCGGGCCAGGACGGCCACCACTCGCACCAGGGCCGGCTCGCGTCCTGGTACGGGGACCTGAGCCACCTGAGCCCGGGTTACCCGGCGCAGCAGCAGAACTTCCACTCTGTGCGGGAGATGTTCGAGTCCCAGCGGATTGGGCTGAACGGCTCCCCGGTCAACGGGAATAATAGCTGTCAGATGGCCTTCCCGTCCGGCCAGTCCATCTACCGCACCTCAGGAGCTTTTGTTTATGACTGCAGCAAGTTCTGAAAGCCAACACGTGCCTTTTAAATTAATAACTCTAATATATATTTTCTATATTTTTTTGTACCTTTGGTCTTTTATTCACACTCCGAATGGACATGAGAGATTCAGAGATTTGTTGTCGAGGCGTGTGTAACACCAAAAACACGTAAGTTTCCTTCCCTCTCACTTTGAGAATTGTTTATATAAAATACCAGCTTTTATGACTACAGACTGTAAATTATAGCCTAATATAGTAATTTATTTTTTAGGGAAAGGGAGTGGTTGGATGTTGAGGACCAAACACTTAAACGTTTTTTCCAGTTTTCTTATTTGCTGCCTTGATTTGTCCCAGTTCTTGTATAGAAATAGAGGGGAACCTTTTGTAGCCTATACTGACTTATTTTATTCATTTTGTCTTATTTGTTCAAAAAACTATTTTGAAGGCATTACATTTTGTTTGTTTAATAAAGTGCCGTCTATTTGATTTTAATTGGAGTGATTTATTAGCACAGGTAATGCTAAAAGAAGGGAGCAGTGTGAAACTGAGAGGTAGACAATGAAGAATAATGGGATAGAGTTGAAAATATGTTTATATTCAGACTATTTGAAATTTATTTCTAATTGTTAAATGCTCTGAAAATTAAAAGGACATTGAAAAAATATACATTTTCAAAAATACACCTGGAGTGTGTAGTTTTAGTGGCGTTAAACATATACATCTTTTATTCCTCATAATTTGGATTTTTCAGCTTGTAAAAGAAGAAACCTGCATAACACAACAATGAAAGACTCACATGACAATCTGTTTCAAGAAGGAATATTCTATATAAAGCTCTCAGGGTGTTTGCGCCCTGCTTTGCGCTGCACAGGCGCAGTTTGACTGCGCAGCCGAGGTGTGAGAGGTGAAACACATTAATGTTCTTTTTTTTTTCTTTTTTTTTCAACTTTCAGTAGAAAAGCTTGAGACTGGGCCGCTGGTTGTATATTTTCAGTACTGGGGTGTAAATGCAGGCAGTAAATAAATACACGTGTGGCGGCCCTGCAGCAGCAGCAGCAGCAGTGCGGTTTGAACTCACTAAAGGCCCTTGTCAGCAAAACAAATCAGTCATTACAAACCGAGCAGGCTTCCGTCTGACTGCTGTTTGTGAATGATGGGAGGTTTTTGGATGTAGCAAAAAAAAAAAAGAAAGAAGAAGAAGCTGCAGCTGCATGTGTTGTGGAGGTCTTCAGACTCTGGAGGGCCTGTTGATGCTTGATGAGGACGGTGTGATGGAGCTGATCTGTGACAGAGGGATTCACTGCAGCCTGCTTTGCATTCTGCTGTCCTGCAGGCAGCACTGGCCTGTAATGGCTGATTGAAATATTGCTGCTGTCAGATGTTTATTTATTTCACTACTTCCTTGATGACGTGAGGCACCCCCCCCCCACCACCACCACCACCACCACCGCCACCACCACCTTCAGCCCTCCCCCCAAAAGGCCCAGTTTCTTATAAAAAGTCAAAAGTCTTTTTTAGACTTTTTTTATTCTTTGCTATTTAGCAGTTAAATCCACATGCCCAGATATCATTATTAAAATTGTACTATTACTTAATATTAATAATTGAATTTAAAAACGAAAGTATCATCATGAGTAATGTAATAGTCTGAACTCTTTGCCCACGTAGAGGTAAGACGTGACGCGGATTTTTTTTTTTTTTTTTTGGAAGAGATTATTTTTAAAATGATTCTGGCAAAGACATAAATAGCTAGTTATAATAATTATAATAATTATAATTATAGGGAAATAACCAGATTTGAAAAAAAATGTATTTACTTGAGCTTTTGAATGACCTTGGCCCTGTAACCTGCGCTCTGATCCAGCTGCCTGCGGGCGCTGAGAGACCTGATGAGACACATTCAGTCTCTATAACAGACAATGTAACACTTCTGGACCCGGAGCAGTGTGTGTGTGTGTGTGTGTGTGTGTGTGTGTGTGTGTGTGCGTGCAGGTGTGTGTGTGTGCAGGTGTGTGTGTGAATAGGTGGCTTAAACATGTCTGTCAGTTTTAGGCCTGTGTGGATGAGATTTTAATGAGTCAGTGAAACTACAAATTCCAGCGCGCAAACGCTCTCTAGAGCCGCCAGTCAGTCAGATGAGTCAAGCCCATTATAAAGATAACGTAAACAATGCGCTGCTGGCTCAACTGCTGCACCTTCCACTGGGGGTTTAATCTGAGGTTCAACTGCAAAAGGGCCTTTAAAACGCAAGACAACAGCTCGAGCGCAGAAATCTGCCTCACAGTAATATATTTAAAAGAGAAAATCTAGATTATTGCCTCTAAACAGACGTCTCTGTGATTGATGCTGCTCTCAAGAGTCAGGAAGGAAATTTCTCTCAGGGGCTGCGAATCATTTTTCATCATAAGGACAAGACAGGAGGAGGTGATGGAGGTTAATGGAGAGGATGTCAACAATGCACTTTAGGAAAGGACGGCGAGGAGGCTGCAGTGAAAGCCTGTCACTAACTTATTTGAAGCACCTTCAGCGCAGGGCCTGTGCATGGACCGGTGCATTGTTGTGGCGGTTTATAGGCCTGCAGCGTCCCGGGGAAAAGACTCCCCGAGGAGGAGGAGGTGGAGGAGGTGGAGGAGGTGGAGGAGAGGAGGGCCCGTCACTGGAAACGCTGCCATTAAGCTTTATACGCTCACAAAAGCGCATTCAAGAGGCCTCATTTAACGATTATTAGGTTATTGTTGCCACGTGGTGTTTGAGGTTATTTTAATGTCTAATTCAGTATCAATAATAATTACCATCAATGTAAAAATAAACGGGGCCTCGAGGCCTCACACTTGTAGGTTAAAGGTGTTTCTTTACGGCGCCATGTTGGCGAATTCAGCGCAATGTTGACACGATGTTGAGCATTAAAGACGACCAGGAGTGTCGTATATCACTGCACAGCTGTAAGCTCAGGCTGTGTGTATGAAGTGACTGATACCGGAGCACTTAGAGGAGAAACATCAGGTCAGAGCCCCTGAAAACATTTAGGAGAGTCTGGAGGGTTTTTTTGTTACAGTGAGGAGGATCTATTTTCTTACACAGACGCTGTTTTTGATACTTTTAGATGCTTTATTTGTTTTGTAAGAAAAACAAGACTGAGTCAATTGGAGTTAAATTACAGCGGGATTATAGTATTGTTTTATCTGTGATATTTTATTTCTTTGAAGCCAAATCTAAATATTCAAAGTTCACACACTGATCACGGAAATGAATTTGTCCAAATCAGGACGAGAATCGAAAAACAATAGCCTGAATAAAATATTTCCTCTAAGATCCTATAAAGATTAATTAAATGAATAGAAATGTATATTACATATTATAACCAGTATAAAAGGCCAGTCATACATTATATTCACAGAATATCACATTTCCCACTAAAGGCGTTAAAGTTCAGATGCAGCAATCTGCTGCTTATAACAAACACAGAGCAGACTGTAAGAGTGTCACCTTCACCTCACTCACTGTTCGCCTCCTGTCTGAAGTGTGTGTGTGTGTGTGTGTGTTGTGTCTCAGGGGGAGCAGAGCTAATCCTTTCATGCAGAAGCGATGATTGAGATCGCACCGTCCTGTCTTTAGTCCTGCTGCAGGATCTGGCACCGACACACACTTTACTCTCATGTGTTGGCGTTTGAGTCTCGATGCCCTGAAAACATGCACCAAGTCCCGCTGAGCTAAACCCTTCATCTAGTTCACATACCAAACCAGTTAAAGCCGCCAGATGAGCTGAAATCCGCCATTTAGCGCCAGTGGGATGAAATACAAATATTTAATGTCTATGTATTAATTAATTAATTAATTTGTATTTAATTTTAAAGAAAACTTTACTTTTACGCCTCAAATCTGTCTGATTATATTTTCTAAAATCCCACTACCTGAATTATATTATTATTATTATTATTAATAGTAGTAGTAGTAGTAGTAGTATCATCATTGGTATTGTTATTATTATTATTATTATTATTATTCACTTTGTGACCTCACCACATGACTTTATTAATTTGCTGTGAGGTTTTATTTTGAAATTTGCGAGAACAATGAATAACGTCACAACTGTTAGATGGGAACTATTTCCTTGCGCCCCAGTAATTTCCCACTAAATGAACTAATATCAGGCGTCATCTGAAATAAAGACAAATTAATATTCTGTTATTTTATTTAGTGATTGAGGCCAATCACATGATGAAATGTTATTGATTACCTTTCAATCATATCTATATATGCTTAAAGGTTTGTTGAGGGCGCAGCCTCCTCCTCCTCTCTCCTGCAAACTGACTCTCAGACATGATTTTACTCCTCCACATGCCGCTCACTGTCTATTAGATGTGACAGAAAAACTCTGCAGGCTAATATCCGTATCTTTACAGGGACTTACGGAATGTGCGGCCACCTCGTGAGTTTAAATTGACCGTTAGAGCCGTTTAATCCCCTTAAAATGTTTATGTAGCTGCACGAAGCGCTTTTTATTCCTTTATGCTGCTCTCCAAATCCACATTTCTTTTCTTTCACTTTTACTTTCTTCGTGTGCCAACAGTAAACCTGATCACAAGCCGGGTCTAATTGTTGTTGAGGGCTATATACGCAGTGCACCTGTGTGTGTGTGTGTGTGTGTGTGTGTGTGTGTTTTTCTGCTCTCAGCGCGGTTTCAGGGGCCCAAAACAACCTCTGAGCCACATCTGGTTCTAATCTGGAGTCCGCACAGACGCAGCGCTGTCCAGGACGATCACACAGAGACTTTTAAACGTCCTCAGTGTTGTCCTCACAAACACACAGAGGCGCTCCCGCCCTCACTGACACCTCCAGGCCTCCGTACAGGCTGAATGTCAAACCCTAAATACATAACACCAGTGGTGGAAAGTAACTAAGTAGGCTATATTTACTCGAGCACAGTTTTGAACTAGATAAGTATTTATATTTTCTCCTACTTTATTCTTTACCTCCAGGCTACATCTCATGTGGGAATACTGTCATTTTATTTATTCCACAGCTTCAGTTCATGTACGGATTAAAATATTATTTCTATAAAATATAAGAAAACTCATAAACTAACAAAGAATAAAGCTTAACACTTAATCATTAATGTATCACTAATAATAATAATAATAATAATAGTAATAGTAATCCAATAATAGCTATAAGAACTCAACACCGACAGGAGACATTCTGCTGCATAATGAATAACTGTATTTTCTATTCTCAGCAGGCTATATTTTGCTGATAGCAGCCCAAAGACTTTTTACCTGTAACACAGTATTTTACATGTTGATATTAAAAAGGAAACTTCACCAAAATGCTGGAAATACATCCACGTGTCACAGACTGTAGGCCCAGGAAACGTCATTAAACATAATAACGAGTATGTGAAGTTTATAATAATCCATTACAATTAGCCAGATATATTAATGAAGCTACTAAAAATATTCATTTAGGAGGAATTTTACTTTTTTTTTTTTTTTTTTTTTTTTTACAAACAAGTGAGAAAAAAATTCATTAGAGAAGAATTTGATCTACGTGAAAAGGTTTAAATGAACTCCGCGTAGCTGTTATTATTAATACTTGATTAATACTTTAATTAAATGTAAAAAAGACCGTACACAAGTGGAGGCTGAATGTAAGAGAAAGAAGACATCCTTAATTAACTTGTATAAGATGAAACGTGTTCCCAGTCTTTAAACACAGCAGCTATCATCAGGACCAGAGCCGGTCCGCGTGCAGGTCTATACGCCCTCCAACTGCTGGAGCCAGACTCTCTCAGACAAGCGGTGTTTGAGAGCGGGACTGTGGGAGTCCGGGCCCCGAGAAACACGCACTTCCTGCCGAATAAAAGGAGCGCAGTGTGCTCGCCCGACAGGAGCTGAGCCAACCGACCTCCACACAACCTGGGCACCCGTGAGACACACACACACACACACACACACACACACACACACAGACACACACACACACAACACACACACACACACACACACACTTAACTATAACATACCTGCATTTAAAACCTGGAGGAAGGTTTTGCTTGCAGCTTTCATCTCTTGTTGCCTTAAAATAAAAACACACACACAAACAGAAACACACACACACAAGCAGAACCATCATCTCAATAACTGTTGTATCCCTCTGTCTTTATCACAGTTTTGTGAAGTATCAGAAAACAGAAACATTTGGACAACATGTAAAAAGATGAATCTTTATTGCACCAAATGAGTATTTACCATTAATAAACCCAGTGATTATTATTTTTTAAATAAAGATAAAAACCTTCATTCATTGTAGTTATTTATATATTCTTCAATTTCATCCTCGGAAAGAAAAAAAAAGTAAATTAACACAGTCCACAATCTAAAGAAACAGTCATATAAATAAACCGTTAAGCCTGACATCTATAAAAATAATAACATGATCAGTGATGACATATAAAAGGCATCTTTGCTATGTGATAATAAACTAAATCAACGACAGGATTACAAAAAGAAGACAAAGACACAAAGACAATGGATGATTCCATCTAACCCCCTTAATAATGAAGAAAAGGACACAATTCATTCATTTGGAAAAAGTCATGAAGGTAAAAATACATGTTCCCTCCACTGTGGGTGTCCGCGGCAGAGGACTGGAGTGCTGAAACGTTTCCACCCCGGGCGGCGGAGCGACGGATTTGGCCTCAGGCGTTTGGGTTTTTCTTCATTAGCTCCACGTCTGAGTCCACCATCTCCTTCACCAGCTCCTGCACAGAGACACCACGCTCACACCTCAGTGCTCAGCTTATACATGGAGGGAGAGGTTGACTTTAAAACAAATACATTTCTCAAGCAATCACTTTCTCAATCAATTGTTTTTATGTGTTTACACTTAGATTTATTAATGAGCATTCGAGCCCATATGTTTTAGTATTCATTTCATAAACACACATATAGTTCAGTATTATTGTGGAACAGTAATTGATTATCTACGTGGAAACACAGTGCTGTGATATTGAACCTCAACACTTATTGTTTATCGACTGAAATGTGTCTACAACAAAAAGCACGTGGAGTCAGATTCTTGATCGTCTTAACTTATTCATCAATCACAGATTTCCTGATTTAATTCAAGATTTTTCCCAATTTTAAACTATTTTAAACTTGTGTTTTAACAACATCAAACACTGAGGAACTCTGGCTCCTGAATGGATCAAAGGGGTTTTGTGATAAACAAGTTTATACGTCTCCAGCTGGGACAGAAACTCATGTTGTCAACTCCCAGCCTCAGTGACAACACAATCATATCCTGTAATTGTTAAACACATTTTGACATCAAAAAATTATTACTGTAAACACACTGTAATTAAAAAGAGGGGATTAGCATTCTGTGAGGAGAGTTTTGCGGAGCACAGTAAAAGGCATGGATTAATGTGATTTTGATAATTTTTTTGTGATATATATTGATTAAATATTCTCTCTATTCTGTATGTTTTTTTTAAAATTACATTTCATGCCATCTACTCTAGGGTTTTGCTCACAGTCCAGGTTGACTTTAACTTTCAATGCATTCATTTTTATCTTTGTTTAGCACCTTTTAAACTGTCCTCACCAGCTTGATATCGCGATGTTTTATTTCTTTTCTTTAAGTATGTCTTCTCATTTTGTTAATTTGAGTGTAAAGCTGCCAACAACCCCAAAAAATACTTGAAAAATGACACAAGCGCCAATAAAAATGTGCAAACATTTAGTGGTAAGCACTCGAAATAGCAGAAAAATATAAGAAATAAAACATATATTAAACTCTATTCACATGTAAATTGATTCTATCAGGACTAATTTTTTTTGTCTTTAAATCACTGAAAATATTAATAAATCACATTATAAAAAATGTATTATGGTCTACAGACATAAATAAGCTACAGTGATATATGAAGAAATAAAGTTATGTTACTATAAATAAAACATGCTCAGACCCCAGAGGATTAAACAGAAGAAGCTATTTCTATAAAACACAGGTTATTATCCGGCTGATTAGACTCTGAGAGGCCCGAACTCTTTATTTCTTGCTGCTTCTCGTTGTTGCTTGTTGTGTGAATTAAATTGGCCCCTGCAGTCAATGTCTGTTTTAATGTATCTATATTTATCATGTTGAACTTTATGTAAAATACTGGACCAGAACCCTGGCCTCTCTCTGCGTATGTAGAGACACACAGACACAGCACAGCCCCTCGTTCTAATCTCTTCAATGACCGTTTTCTATTTGTCACTGACCTGCTTTGTTTTGGTATTTTTACTTTTATCGTCTCGTCGCTATATTTCATCACATCGTTCCATGTCTGTACTTGTGCAGAAAAACGACTCCCATTACATTTACGATACTGGTATTAACCAGGCCCAGCCCCACCAGGTGTGTATGAAACCAACACGACACGCACCTCAAAAGTCACCTTTGGCTTCCAACCCAGCTGCTGATACGCTTTGGTGCTGTCACCTTGTAGGTAGTCCTGTTAAAAAGACAGAGAGGGGGGGGGGGGGGGGGGGGGGGGGGGGGGAGAGAGAGAGGGGGAGAAAGACAAACAAATCATCTGTCACATGTGATCGTGGCTCGGAGGAGGAGACTCCTGCAGACAGCTGATGTGTCGTCCTGATATAAACACGAACTGGATTCATCTCAATGACCCAACTTGATGTCTTCAACAGGATGCAGGGGATGAGGGGTGATGATTACTCTAACTCTCTCATTCTCTCTCTCTCTCTCTCTCTCTCACACACACACACACACACACACACACACACACACACACACACACACACACACACACACACACACACAACCAGTATTTCCCCCTTCATAGAAAAAGGGGAGGTCACAGAGTCTCACTGGCCATCAATCCCCCCTCTCGGCTCCCCACCACCAATCTGTCCAGACAGCCCCCGTCGGTGCCAGAGTATGATGAATTGTGGGACTCTGGTGGTGTAACCCCCCACCCCCCCCAACCCCGGCCTAGGACCCCCCACTCAACCCCACCCCACCCCCCTTACTCATTTCCCCCCCTGTTGTGTTTTGCACCGGGTTTAAGATCCAGCGAGACCCTGCTTCAGACCACCAAAGAGACAGAAAAGAAGAAGAAAGAAGAAAAGAACCTCTTTCCTTGCGCGTCCTCTGTGTTTTTAAAATGTTCTTTCTCTCCCTCACTCGACTCTCGGTCTTCCACTTCTATTTCCATCTCTATGTTTCTGGGGATTTTTTTCATGTGTCAGGCGTCAGTTTGTGTCAGAAACACACACGTCGGCCTCCAGAGGTCTAATAAAACCCTGTGGTGAAACGTGATCCTGAAGAATCTCCTTTTTTCAATTAACTGATACTGTACGTTCCTCAATCCTGAAGCTAAATCCAAAGCTAAAGGAAGGCCTGTGATGGAAGGTGAACGACGGCTTCAGCCTGTCTTTACTTTTTACTTGTTTTCATCTTTAACACAAACGCCGCGCTGCTGCTGCTGCAGGAAGTC
The DNA here is from genome assembly GCF_021018895.1 of Seriola aureovittata. Classification (NCBI taxonomy): domain Eukaryota; kingdom Metazoa; phylum Chordata; class Actinopteri; order Carangiformes; family Carangidae; genus Seriola; species Seriola aureovittata. The sequence goes on from NC_079369.1 coordinate 26,012,268, forward strand.
TGTGTGAGCTGTGCTGCGTCTCTCCTTTCGCTCTGGTTTTCTCTCTGCATGGAGACTCTAAAGAAACACATGACATGGCCAAAAGTATGTGGACACCCGAACACAGCATGTGGAAATTTGAGCTTTACACCCATATGTGAATGTTGAACATACCACTTCAAAAAAATTCTAATCCTTAAGACTTTCTTGATATTAAATCAAATTTTTGATACTTTTTATGTCTGCAATTTATTCTGCTTATTAGATGTGTTTACTCTCACTGTAGTCTGGCAGAGTCCACCTCCCTTGCACTGGATTATATACTGTACAACAGCTTGTGTATTGTTTAAAATATATTGACAGTTATCTATTCATTAATATAGGTATTTATTACCATGTCCACATATATCTTCAAAGCTTTTGATTGTTTTTGTTTTGTGATTAACAGTGTTGTTATTTCTTTTCCCCTCTGTTGCATCGAGTGTGTATCTGTTGACCTGTGCTGCTGCACACAATCGCTCTCACACGGATAAAGAAAACCGAACTGGACTGAACTGGATTTAAATGAAACATGGCGTGCACGGGCACAAGGAATTCACAGGAAACAACAATGTGCAAATTTTGGACGGGCTTTGGCAGACAAGTTCATTGCATGTGCATATTGCATGTAATTTCTATAAATGTGCATGTGTCACCTAATGACATATCCTTGAAGAGCAGGAGAGTTTCAGTAGAAACATATTTGATACAGGCTGGTACATGAGTAGCTTCAGCAATTAATCATGAAAAACAAACGAATTTTATAAAGGCCAAACACCTGGCGGAAAAAGTCCGATATTTCCTGCACCAAGAGATGGATAAACTTGTCATTTCCAAAGGAACTTAATTTATCATTCTTAGCATCACGAACAATAATCACAGGTTTGACCAAATAAACCAGAACTGAAATATGAAGGATCATGTTCATCTGCTGCTGTAACAGCCTGCTCACTACTTGTTTTAGGCTTTCTGCTAAATCTTGGGACTAGACAGGGACTCGCTCCAACTCAGCTACAGGACATTAGAGAGGTCTAACACTGATGTTGGTCGATAAGGCCTGGCTCGCAGTCTGCGTTCCAGTTCATCCCAAAGGTGCTGAATGCGGCTGAGGTCAGGGTTCTGTGCAGGCCAGTCAACTTCTTCCACACCAAACTGGGAAAACCCACTTATTTATGGAGCTGGCTTTGTGCACGGGGGCACATGTTAAAACAGGAGAGGATCTTCCCCAAACTGCAGACACAAAGCTAAAAACACACGAGTTCCATTAATTAGAACTAGGATGTTGAAATCTAACTATAAGTAACAGCTCAGAGGAAAATGCACAGGGGGCCGTGAAGTGTATAAAGAGAACAGTGTTTTATCTGACGCTGGACCTCTTGAAAATGTCTTTTCTGGGTGATCTTATTACAGAGGAACGCTCACAGCAGCATTGGCATAGTTAAGCCTTTTAGAGAGAGCAGGGACCCACATCTCAGAGAGGCTCCGTCTTCTGATTACACACAAAGGCAGAAATACTGAACACACACATCGTGAACAAGTACAGGCTGATTCAAACTCTGACACTGTTCAGTTTGATATTACTGGGCCGGAGCTGAAAGCCTGGTTCAATTCTGGGTGAGCACCCTTTTTTATTTTTAACTCCACATGGCTCACACACACACACACACACACACAGCATAGCGTAGCAGATGAAAGCTGCAGCAGGACAAACAGCTCTTTCTCATGTGAGCAGCTCTGTATGTTCCTCATATCCATTTTTGGCTCTGAAGCCATAACTGGAAACATTTTCAGACTAATTACCTACAGCAATGAGACATAATTCATCATGGGGCTGAATGTAATTATTATAGGGTGACTTACTCCACAATTACATTAAATAATCCACTTGCTTCATAATTATATTGATTAGGGTTTGTAATGGAGAACAATTTCGTAGCTGGCATAAAAGAAACATCAACTGGTCTTGTCACGAACATACAGGCTGGTCTGAGGTGGAGTGTTACAGACCATCATTTCCAGTAGCAGCTAGACTTAGTTTAAGAGTTGTGTGACACTGACAGGGTTTCTTTGTACTTAATTGATTGGTCGCTAGATGCCAAGAGTGTGGGGTCCTACCTGATATGAGCCTGTCAGAGGGAGATGCCAAAAAAAGTAAAGGAAAAAAAAGTGCAAGAAAGTTGGCTTTCTGCAGAGTGGGGAAAAAAAATCCCTGGAGTAGCCTTTGTTTTGTTTCTGTCTGCATCAATATGTAAATTGAATGAACTGAAATAAACTCTGAGCTGCACCGGCAACAAGGAGGAACAATGCCCCCCCCCCCCCCCATTCTGTATTTGTACCATTTATACAGAACGGTAATGGGACTTTCAGACAGAACGCAGCAACGGCGCTGCTGCACTCTGAAACCAATTATTTCCAATGGCTCGCGCTGTGCCACGAGAGTTTGTCGCTGCGCTCGCGCTGTGACGAACACCTGCGCAACCAATAGAAACAAGGCATCCAGCCAAGCACGGAAAGTAGACCTGGAGGTTTGTCGCTGTGAAACGGAGCTCCTTCCCCAGGCGGCGCTCTTTACCTGAAGGCACCCACGGCCTCTTCTTTGCCGCTCCCTTTCTTCTTATTATTAGAGGGGCTAGTGCTAACGCTTGTTTTTTTTAGCACTGGAAAGATACTTCCTTGTTGCTGGCAATAATAGACTCTGAACACAGAAGGAACTTGACGTGTCCCGCTAGAAGTTTGGAAAACTCGGCCTATATTTGCTCTGGCCTCTGCAACTCTCCTGATCAGTGCGAGCGCAAATCGCGTCCGGTCTGAAAGCCTCATATGAAGGAATACAGGCGCACCTTTCCCGCCTTGAACAGGCTGGAAAACGGGCTAAAGCCAACGCAACTGACAATTTCAAACAAATATTTCCTGTTTGGAGGCGACCTCGACTCTAACTTTAACCAGTGAAGTTAAGTTGTCTTTGTGAAATAGAGAATCATTGTTAGAGCAGTGTGTCATGAGTACAACCTACAGCATTGTTCTCATACACTCTACAGTCAATGATGGCTGCGCTCCATATTTATTTATTACCCACGGTGGACCTATTACATCACATACTAAGGGCCAGTTTTATTTGAGTGAATGTTAATGGAACAGCACTTTAAAGAGGCGGGTACAGTCTGAGACACGTGTCAATCTGTTTATACTACAGTACAGGGATGTCTGATGATTAATGATGATAGATTAATATGAACAAAGTGTCACCACATGAATGATGATCATTGCTATAAATACCAAGGTATTCCAAAACAGTTCCGTCTTCAAATCTGTAATAGCATCATCCTGGAAACCAAACCACTTTTCAATGATACCGAGCACCAATAGGAAGTAAGAAGGATTGTTCCTTGCATTATTATCATCATCGTCATCATCGCCGTCACGCCGAGCCTCTGAAATCTCCATCTGAGCTCGGCGGGAGAACATCTGTTGAAATCGGACTCTTGTCTGCTAAGTCTGCCGTCTTAGCACAAACCGCATGGTTCAGCATCCAGGAAGTTAATCCTGTGCCTGGTCTTTCTCAGGCAGGATTTCTGCAGGTGACAGACAATCTCACGCTCGCGGATCCGTCTGCAGTGCAGCTCGGTGGAGGAAAAAGCTGCTTCCAAACTGCTAACAAGAGCATTCTGCGGCCAACTGAACTCACCCCAAACAGAGCATGTAGCGAATAATTCAACATGAACTACTAACAGATGGGGGCACAATATAATCTTCATATGGATCCGATTTAGAACCAAACCAAACGTTTTGGTACATCCTGTTTAAAGCAGCACTCTGCCCGTGTCTGAAAATATGCAGCGCTGATAATAACAAGTGGTAGCAGAAAGCTGAAAATGAGCTGTGACAGAATGTGTCCCTCATCTTCAGACATATTTGAGAGATTATATGAACATTTGAGACCATGTTACAGGCTTCAAGCTCTATGACCACAGCTATGCATCATGGGTAGTTTATGCATAAACAGTCAATCAAAGCTGGATAAATCAAGTGTAACACAAATGCAGAAAGATTTCAGCTCTTACTGTTACTGTCTACAATATTCTTTGACTTGAGTCGGACTAAATACTACATTACCCATGGGCCACACTGATTGTTGCTATGGAGAAGAGGCCTTAAAATCAGTCTCAGGAATATTCAGAAAGTGTAGTTGTGCTAATCAGTAACAAACCACCTCATTACAGCTGCTGAACTGATCCAAAATTAATTAATGAATATTAAAAATGAATTTAAACTCACTCAAATTGCCAAATTAAAGCTCCTAATTTTCCTCTTCTTCTGTGTTTTATTTCAAGTGTTGATCCATAAGAAGATATATTTGTAACCAAAAACCATCTCAATGTAGTTTTACATCTCCTTTCTCAGGATTCCCTCTGGAGCTCTGGTAACAACAGGTCGGTGAGCCAATTAGAAGAGAGGAGGCTCTGAGCCTCTCTTCTGATTGGCTGATGGTTTTCTGAGTGATCCAATAAAAATATAGCAGATTTCAGGTAAAACACTCAGAGACACCAAATTCTGCAAGGTTGGATGGTGGGTCCAGGTGGGCAGGGCTTGGGACATGGCTGAGAGCAGTGACTGCTTTGTTGTGACATCACAAAGTTACATAAGTCCTGACAGCTGGTTTTAAGGCTCAGTTTCTGAATTCAGGCTGTGTGTATTTCTCTGTGGACTGAGGCTTTGATACTTTCACAGTATTAATATAGAACCTAGACCTGATCTATAATCAAACAACACATGGACATCTGCCTTTGTACTATATGGAGCTTTAATCCAAAGATAAACTTTAATCCAAATAGTATCCTACTCTTTCCCAGTGTTGATGTGTGCCATCGTTGCAGAATGGCCCTGGCTTGGCACATCTGGAGTGGCCAGTGGTGCAGAGGCTCCTCCGCTCTCTATAAGACTACAAACTACCAGATCCTTGACTATACAATCAATATTCACAGCGTTTCCAAGATCTGCTCGCCAAGTACACGGAATATCCCTCCTCATGTCTCCTTTCTTTTCCTTTTTCTTGACACTCTTCACTCCAATAAAGATGAGAAGCCATAAAAAAAAAAAAAATCCTTCGAAATGTACAAGAGAGAGACAAATAGAGTGTGATCATGGTCCATAAAGCGCACAGGCAGTAAAAGGCACTCAGAGCAGGCATTTAACGCAAAGGAATTCTGGTATCACTGCAAGGCCTTTCAATAAATCACACGCCACATCGAGACTGACCCCCAAACACATAAGGGCACACACACAAACATGTAGCAGCGTGTAAACATGCGCACAAACACCTACAACAGTCATATTTAAGGATTTAAGGATAGGTAGAAAAAAAAAAAGCAAAATGTCCCTAAATTACATTTATTTTTCTTTCTACTGAAAACCCACCCACTAACCAGAGGCAGATCAAACGTTCTCAAGAAAACAACTCTCTTCTCTCTCTTCTCCCTCTCTCTCTCTCTGAGGGCTGCATGCTGGGAGACTATGATGTGGTTTTGGAAGTCCAGTAGCGTCTCTGGTATTTGTACAGTAGTGGACATGAGGCTACACAGACTTCAAAGAAAATCAGATAAAGCAGCCCGAGGACACTGTGAGAGTCTGGAGGCCACGCTCGTCCCCAGCAGACCCAGATGTTCCAACCAGACCCAGATGTTCTGACCTTTGACCTTTGCTCCACCCTGGTCTCGGGCTTTTTATACCCAGGATGAAATGCTGTTATGATGGGGACATGAAGAAGGGATGAAAAGGAAAAAAAAAAATCCCTCTCCAAAGCCCTGACGCTGCTGTCTGTCTGTGAGAAGATGGCGGCTGCAGCAGCGATCGCTGTGCGACCAGGTGTGTGAGCTGCTACGTGTGTGTGTGTGCAGGTGGGGACACACTTCCAGCAAAAAAAAAAAAAAAAAAAAAGAAAAGAGAGAGAGAGAGAGCTTCATCATTTCTGGTTATTCAGACCAAGAGTCACAAATCTGTCACTGGTCAATTTCTAACACACCTCCGCCAGCATTGCCTCGACTTATCACTTCCTCTAAAGCACAAAAGGCCCCCAGTTTCAGCTGGAGGGAAGTGAGGAGGGAGGGAGGGAGGGATGAAACAAGAGACGTATGTGGTCATGTTCGTCTTTTTTTCTTAAAGATTCTGAATTCTTACATTGTAAGCCTTGTAGAAGCTGCACTGGCAAATACTCTACTTAACTATGATCATGGCAATAAAGCAGATTTAAATTTGAATGAATGCATTTGTCCAATCAGAGTGAGACAGTGACACTGTTCTAATATTACGATTATGAAATGTACATATATTTCATATTCAGCAGCCTGTATCATAACCACATTTGTTTTTACCGTTTTTATTGTTCCTTTTCCTTTAATCTATTATTTTCTTTCTCTAATAGATTTCATACTTCCTACTAATAAAACACTTGAAAAGTGGAATTGAAATTGACAGACACAGAGAAACAGACAGAAATTGTTCCTCACAAAATTACAGAAGTGAAAAGTCAGGAACTGGTTGATTTACAGAGAAATGTATTTTAATGCTCATTAGGCCCAGGAGATATCCAATATTTAATATCTATAATCCAGTCCAGCCCAAATATATGAGATACAATAGTATCGCGGGGGGGGTGGGGGGGTGGGCAATGATATCAGTTCATTGTTGTTGTTTTAATAGTACATAATTATATTATTATGTGTTTTTTTAATAATATATAATCACATTATTGAATTCTATGTTTCAGGTATAAGTGATGCTGCCAATAAGCAGCAATTCAAAGTTTTACTGGGTACAGTCAGAAAAGCAGTGAAATGAGGGTCGAAAAGAAAAGAAAAGAAAATATATATTGTCAAGTACCAGCCGAAGCCTAATACTCATCATATTTCAGTTGTATTTATGTTTAAATAATTTCTCTGTCAGTATGTCTGTGTTATGTATATACTGATAATAAAGACTGATAATAAGGTTGATTTCCAATTTCATATGAATGATGTTAGAATATGTTACGTTTTTAAAAAAATCTCTTTCTCAAGAAGCTTCAAGGTACGAAACATCTTGCACAGCATCATATACACTACATGATGCATCATTTGTTCCAAAGCTTCATTGACAATATAAGCTGTTTTAATGTGGAAACCCACCATTCATTCAAGTGGAAATCTTGGAGCTTTATCCTGATGTATTTTTCCTCTTATATCCTGGGAGAATGTTAAATTAAAGTCTGTGGCTTTGATTTTGATTTTTGAAGTACATTTAAATGAATTGCGAGCTGCTGTGTCTGTAGGAATCAAAGACAGTTATTAGCCACTCCCAGCCAGAGGTCAAAGGTCAGGTGCAGAGTGTGACAGGTGTGTGTGTGTGTGTGTGTGTGTGTGTGTGTGTGTGTGTGTGTGTGTGTGAGAGAGAGAGAGAGAGAGAGTGACAGAGAGAGAGAGCTGTGTGAGTTATAGCTCAGGTTTCCTTCCCTGACTCCCCATGCAGCTTGGCCAGCACACAATGTGTTAAGTGACCTCTAAGGGGTGGCCCTGTCACCCTGATGAGTGTACACACACACATACACACACACACAGAAACACAAGAAACACAAACATGTACTCCAGAATCTTACAAGATCTTGATTTGCAAAATGGTCGAAAGCAGGAAAACACGAACACACACACACACACACACACACACACACACACACACACACACGAACACACAAGAACACACATGCACACAAGGAGATAAACAACAGGAAACAATAAGCAGAGAAGGAGGGAAGTGTGAATCTCCACACTGAAACAGTGAAAGTTCTTGTGATATTTCAAACCAAACATCACAAACTGTCCCATCACTCCATCTCTCTCTCTCTCTCTCTCTCCCTCTCTCTCTCTCCTCTGGGCTCTGTTGTGTTGATTGCTCTCCATCAGTGCTCATTAAAATTCCTGGGGGAGCCATGTGATAAATATTTACGCGGCTGAGGACACACTCCACACACACTCCAAACACACTCGAGCGGCTGGATCTGACTGCCGATAGTGTTAAGTGCCCAGAGGCTCTGGCAGCGCTTTGGAGGGAGATCCGCAGCCCTGCCGCGTGGTTGTATACGTGAGGCGTTAACTGTCAAGATAACAGGGGGGGGTCAATTTATGGCCATTAATCGAGATTAAATTTGTGTTTGTGTGTGTGTGTCCACGTCCAAGGATAATCTTCTAATGTGTGAAGTTTATGGAAATGAAGAGGAAAATATCGCACATTCGCACATCTGGATATAAATGCATTTGCAGACACACACACACACAGTGTAACCACAGTGGAGCTGGACTCCTCACTACTGTTCCACAGAGCTGCTGCCGACCCCCCCCACCCCCCCACCCCCCTTCCCCCTCCTGTATTCTATTATTCCTGCGGACGGGAAACAGATCATAATTCCTGGAGTCAGCAGAAAGCTGCAGACTGAGAGAGGGAGAGATGGAGGGAGGGAGAGAGCGGGGAGATAGAGAGAGAGGGAGAGGAGAAGAGGGAGCGGCTCAGGTGACTGTTCACTTCCACTGAGGTCAAACTGAAACTGAGCAGTTAAGTCATTTCCAGTGAAAAGTGAAATGTGTGTTTAGTCTGTTTGCGCGTTTGTATAATAAAGTTTGGGTGAAGTAGCGCTTTGTGCAACACAGAGTCTGTGTGTGTCTGTGTGTGTGTGTGTGTGTGTGTGTGTGTGTGTGTGTGAGAGAGTGTGTGTCGGGTGTTGAGCCTTTCTATCAGCCTCTGGGTGTTTCACATTTCAGGAGACATCAAAGGGCGAACACAATTTCCCTTCTTTAAACAATCTTTAAACAACATTCTTTACAATCATACTACAAAAAGAAAGAGAGAGAGAGAGAGAGAGAGAGAGAGAGAGAGAGAGAGAGAGAAAGAGGGAGAGGGAGGGAAAGACAGAGAGGAAAATGTCATCCAGTCTTATCTTAATTGTGGTGTAATCTCAGTAAAGCAGTGAAGGGGCCTGTCTGGGTTTTTGACATCGAGCCTGAGCGTTTAGGTAGATGATGATTGTTCAGCAGCTTCTTGTTCTCTCAGTTTTACTCTCTAAAAAACACTGATGAAGAAGCTGAAAACAACTTAAAAACTTTTTTTTTTTTTTTAAAGTGGATACGACATCACAAAACCGACAAACTGCTCATTTGGATCAGCGTCAAACTACCTGAAGAATCCTTACAAAATGACACAAATCCGTGTCTCTGGATGCATGTGCCGTCATGATTTGAAAAAAATGTGATGTGAATATTTGCTCAACTCCCATTCACAACTCTCACACAACTGCATCATGATTAAACTACCATTAGATGACAGATCACAAAAAGAAATAAAGAGAAAGATAACCTAAAGATAATGTAAAATGAATCAACTGTAGCACAGATATATAAATATCCATCTTGTGCTCGGCTCACAGCATCTTAGCTTTTCTATCATTATCGCAGTTTCTACTGATTAAATATGGGAGTTACGGACACGGAGGTTCTCTTGTTTTCTTGCACAACTCCACATAAATGGGCTCAACCTGTTCATATGAAGTGTTCTCAAAACACTTTGCTCTTTATTTGGTGGTTTTTTTGCAATCGTTTCTGTTGCTTAACATTGTACCTACCAAAGTAATAAGCAGCATCGCTCCAGCCAAGTTCAACAGAGCAAGAAACACGAGACAGCTCCGTCAGATGCCGTAAAACACTACGTCTGGAGGTAAAACTGAAAGTGACTTGTTGGTGTATTCCCCTATCGTACAGGAAAATGTACTGCTCCTGTTTCTTCCCATGTATGGCCTCTTTTTATATTCAAATTTTCAAATTCAAAGAGGCTTTATTGACATGACCGCAGTCAAATACAGCGCTGTCAAAGCAGACTGCGCAGGGCGCTATCACCAGAGAACATTTAAAAGCATTAACAACAAAACATATTGTTAAAGCACAAGTCTGATACCCGGCCTCACTTGAAAATCACCTGTCATCCTATTAACCACACCCAGGAAGTTATGTAACCCCGCCCTTCTGTCTGCAAAGCCCTTTCCCTCCGAACCACTGAGAACAAAGAACCACTGCGAGTTGAAGAATGGACTTTTCAAACCTTATGTTATTTTATTTTGGTTAATATTATAGCAGTTATTTGATAAGCCTTTTTATTGTTGGATGACTTTGAATGTTTATTTGTATTATGTTTCATTAGATTCCTATGTTAAATAAAGTGAAGAGATGGTGGAGGCACAAATAAAGTAACAGGAAGTAATGTCAGCTTGATTTACCTTAGATTATTAGTTAGTGCTGACCTCTTAAGTTGATATGTAATTGTACTTATTTTGTCTTTATGTATTGTAATATCTCATGTACAGAGGAACCATCCATCCATCCATCCATCCATCCATCCATCATCCATCCATCCATCCATCCATCATCCATCATCCATCCATCCATCCACCTAAGCATCTTAACTGTGAAAAATCTAATTGTTGAGAGCAGCTTCAGGATCCTGTGTTTAAATGTGAACTCCACATCAGATGTTCAGTGAGCCAACACCACCAGCTACTTTGTAGTTTTTTCACATATTAAGACTACAGTTCAACAACAACATCATCAATGATGAGTAGAGTCAAGAGAACTGATGGACAACGCTGCAACATGAAAAAATCCAGGACGATACAAAACTGAATTTTCCATTAAAGGGCCACCAAAAAGTCTAAACTGCACCCTGCCCTACACACTCGACCTTTATCAGACAAACCACCAGCCTCCATGATACACAACCACACATCACACACTTAGGTTAGGTTACATACTAGCCCCCATTTTAGGAGCTGTTTTGGTAAAGGTGACATCCATGTTAGATGTGAGGGACAGTGATACAGAGGTGAAGGGTAGTGCGCGCACACACACGCACACACACGCACACACGCGCACACGCGCACGCGCGCACGCGCACACGCGCGCACACACACACACACACACACACACACACACACACACACACACACACACACACACACACACACACACACACACACACACACACACACAGGGGGATGTGATGTATGTGATCTAGTTCAGGCCCTGGCTGAGCTCTCGGCGGTGTCGGGGTTAAGCGAGGTGGTTCCACACAAAATCCACTGTCTGCAACTCTCAGCTCCCAACGCACTATTTATTAGTCTCCTGTTCTTTGTTTCTCCCGCTCTCCGGTTCCTCACCCCAGCTGCTCTGCGAACAACGCAGAACGCGCAACCTCCTCCCTCCTTTAAATCTCGTCAGCCACCGCTCATTCTCTGCATCTTGTCAGGTTCGCTCCAGGTTAAGAGGAAGCTGGAGGCACTTTCTTTGTCTCATAAAGAAAGTGTACACGCTCTAAACATTCGCTGATTCAACGTAGTTTGAATCAGGTATGAGGAGTGTGTGTGTGTGCTGTGGTGAACTGTGAACTGAATTGAGGACATAAAAATAGTATTTCATTATTTCTGAGCAGTGTTGGTTGAGTTCTGGATTCATTTCCAAGTTTCTAAAATATCTGGAATTGTTAAGCTCTGAATCTGAATCTTTCAGGTATTCAGGTACAACTGGTTCCAAACCCGGGGCTCTGGACTCTGTGAGGGGTTGAAAATAAAATCTAATGGGCTGCAACATGAATCAAAAGATGGAAAGACATGACATATTTCTGCTTCACGAAAATCTTTCTTAAACAGTCAGCGAAAAGATAAAGACCAGCTGAGCTGCTGACACATAGACACATGCAACCAATGACAAGGTTGGAAAAGGTTTGAGAGTCACTGGCTTATATAAGTAATCTCTCTCAGAGAACTTGAATTTTACTTCTTTAAATTCTAGTTAATTTCTAGCTATGTTAGCTGAGTTGTAGTTTCATTTTCAGAACTTTTCTTAAAAAGCTGAAGTTAAATAAGGATTTTCAAAAGAGACAAATAAAAAAGATTCAATAACAACAGATTCCAGTTCGACTCAAGTGCAAACTAACTTCAATGTCGAAGTTTTATTTTAAACGTTTTAAGACTCATAATGTAATGAATCGTATCTTTTAAATAGTTACTTCAACCAAAGTAATAGAAATACCATCTTTCTGCATTTCCCTCTGGCAGCCTGCAGCCAAAGGAAAGTTTTGGATTTCATTGCTCAAGAGGTATTTGTCTACAGGATTTTTTTTTGTCTACAATGTGCTGAAAAATCACAAAATTCAATGCTAACATATTGTTTTATATATTTTTTTTTTTGCAGTGATATTGGCTCCACAGTCATAAATTTAGTATCTTATTAGAGGACAGACATGAAGTAAGAAGAGCAGGAATTGACAGAGTGATAAAAGCAGGAGAAAAAGAGGGAGGCTTGAATAGGCATGCCCATCGGTCCTGGGTCAACGGATTTCAATCCCTGCTCCCTTGGCTTCTTCCCCTTCGTGTTTCTACCCTGCCGCTGCAGCGTGGAGGGAGACAGAGGGAGAGGAAAAGGCCGATGTTGGTGTTGGATGACATACGGGGAGGACGAGGCAACAGTCCTCTATAGGCTGCATCTCCTCCAGAACGCTGTTTCCTCTCCGAGCGGCATTCCTCATCTTATCAGCCCCAATAATCTGCTGTTCTCATCGTGCCCAAACAGGGAGAGTCAGAACCTGAGAGAGAGAGAGAGGGAGAGAGGGAGAGAGAGAGAGAGAGAGAGAGAGAGGGGAGAAAATTCACCCCTTCACTCGTTCTCTCTCACACTAACTCTCTCTGTCTATGTCTGTTGGCTGGTGATAGAGTGATAAGGCCGGGGAGAAAAACACCGAGCCGTCTGCCGCTCAGAGGAAGTGGTCGCTCCATCCCGAGCATGCTACACAATCCAAAGAGTTGTGAGGGGGGGGGGGGGGGGGGGGGCACTTTCAGCATCCAGCACTTTCCTAAAGTAGACATTTTCTCTCCATTGTTTCCATTTTATGGTCCTTTACACTTTTACAACTTTTTACTGCAAATGCATTTGACAGTTGCAATCAACATTTACTTTGTAGAAAAGCACTTGCTGCCTTACGAATGTGTGTCGGTTAATCAAATATACAGGAATATGCTTTTAAAATGAGCCCAACCAACTACAATAAAATGCTGCTTGTACGTTAATGCATCGCTCATAAGAATCCTGGAGAGCAGGTGTGTAGCAGAGCACTGCAGCGCGCGCGAGGGGCAACAGACCTGTGGATACAAGTCTCATTTTATGTGTGTTCCTGCGTCGTTAATGGTGTAATTAAAGCTGCACTCTGCTGTGTCTGCACTTCATCTCCAGTTAGGCTGAGGGTAATGCTGTATGTACGACTGGTGAAGCAAAGATTGGCCTGTTGCTGTTCTGAAGGCACGTTGCTGCCATAAATATACAGCGCACTTATACTATAACAGAATTCTTTGAAAGGAGACATTTTGCAAAACAGAGCTGAAACTTTTGATGCTCTTAGAACATTTTATTGATAATACTTCTATACTTAAAAGGAGCACGATGATATATTACATTTTGCATTTATTTCTGCTGTCTGTTCTGGCCATTGGTTCAGCAACAAAAGATGAGCCTTACAGGTATTACCTGAACGATTAGTATTTGCTCATAAACATCAATCACAGTTTACAGATTGATTTTCCAACTGAACAACCACTGTGTATACGCATGGTTTTGTCGTATAATAAGGGATCATCGGCAACATGACGGGTGTGTTTGCTTTCGGTTTAACCTTCAAATTAAATTGCTGAGATAATCTGGTGATAATCTTGTTTACAACCGGTCTGATTGTCTGACTGCTTGTGTTTGTAGGTATTTTTAGCAAAACTGCAACATTTCAAGATTTCAGCGATGCCTTTGGTGAGTACAATTCTATTGCACCTGACAGAGATCGTGGCCTGAGCTACATAAATAAAGCCAACTGTTTCTTTAAGTAATCTTTTTAATAGAAGACTTTTACCTGGAATAGAGTATTTCCACATTTTGGTGCTGCTGCTTTTAAAAGATCTGCATACGTTACCTCCACGATTTGGGTTGAGCAAGGCAGTGAGGAGGGAGGTTGGAGGTGGGAGGGAAAACAGAATGACAGATGAGCAAGCTCAGAGAATGACTGAGTGAGAAAGAGAAATAAATTGAGCAAGAGCGAGAGAGAGGGAGGGAGAAGAGAGAGAGAGAGAGAGAGAGAGAGAGAGAGAGAGGAAAACTAATGCGACAGAGCAGCCTTAGGGTTACAGGAATGTGGGGGCTCCTGAGTTAAGAAGGGTTCGAAAGTGTGTCTCTGTGTGTGTATGTGTGTGTGTGTGAAAGAGAGACATATGAGTGTGTGAACACTAGGGCAACTGAAAAGAGCAACCCCAGAATTAATTACCCAATCAAGATAACAAGCCAGGGAAAGACATTAGAGAGGTCACACTACAATTAACCTCTCAGTCTAAACCCCATACTCTCACATACTCACTCACACACACACACACACACACACACACACACACACACACACACACACACACACACACACACACACACACACACACACACACACACACACACACACACACACACACACACACACACACACACACACACTCCCTCACACACAATGAAAAAGTCACAGAGGTGGAGGTACTTTGCAGAAAACACTGAATGGAAGTCACAGTTGGATATCACCTTTCTGGACCGACTTTTGCTGACTCTGCGTCCCGATCTGCTTTTATTTTGAAGCATTTCCTGTAGTCTGTTTTTTCTTTTTTGGGGGGGGTGGGGGGGGGTGCATAGTGACTCTACCTGTCCCGTTCCAGAAACCCTGGCAGAGCCGGGTTGTTTACAGTGGGATATTGAGTGAGTCGGGGGCTCGAGTGGAGTGGAGTCGGATGTGGTTCACACATTCCACCAGAGACTCAGATTACACTGCAGGAAACACCGGCCCTGCAAGACACACACTGCCTGACTCTCTGATTTATAAACATACTGCTCTATGGGACACACACACACACACACACACACACACACACACACACACACACACACACACACACACACACACACACACACACACACACACAGACACACATTAAAAATCTCAGCGACTCGCTCTGAGCCAGTACTACACCTCCATCCTTCACTCACTGTCCTCCTTTCTTTTCCTTCCTTCCTGCCTTTCCTGCCATTCTCAGACTCTCGACTCTTAGCTGTGCTCCTGTTTTCTCCGTCTGTCCCCACAATAAAGACACAGTAACAATAAAGAGCCACCAGGAGGGTGTTTGTGCAGAGTTTGGCATCATCTCAAGCAGAGTGTATTTATCATTTAGTTTCCCAAACTGACAAATACAATTTTAAAATAACACATTTTTAAAAAAACACCTTTACATTTTTCTACATCAGAATTTCATTCACTAGTACTCACATAACAATCATTTTGAAATATTGACTGTGTTTGAAAGTCACTCTTGCTCCCATGCACATTCATCCATCCATCCATCCGTTTTCTCTCACTTATCTGGAGTTGGGTCACAAGGTAGTCCAGATGTCCACCCCCCCAGCTGAGCTTTCTAGCTCCTCCTGGAGGACACCGAGGTGTTCCCAGGCCAGATGAGATATGTAGTCTCTCCAGCAGGTTCTGGGTCTACTCTGGGGCCTCCTACCATCTGGATGTGCCTGGAAAACCTCTAATGGAAGGCCCTCAGGATCTACCTCAACTGGCTCCACTCAACATGGAGGAGCAGCAGCTACACCCCGTGTCCTCTCTGGATGTCTGAGCTCCTTACTCTATCTAGGGTGAGCCGGCCACTTCGGGCAGAAACGTCATTTCGGCCACTTGTATCTGCAATCTCATGATTTCGGTCACAACCCCAGAGCTCATGACCACAGGTGAGGGTTTAGCTCATCTGGTGAATGGAAAGCTATGCCTTCCAGCTCAGATTCGTATTTTCACCACAATGGTCCGGTACAATGTCCGCATTACCACTGACGCTACATCAGCCCACCTGTCAGACTCACGCTCTGTTTTAGCCTCTCTTCTAACCATGACCATGAGATACTCAACCTCCTCCGCTTGAGGCGACAACTCAGTCCAATCTGAAGGGAACATTTCACCCTTTACAGACAGGGAACCATGGCGTCAGTATCCACTTAAAGACTCCCCAAAGGACAAGCCTTCATCAAGTCCACAAAACAGACTGGATGAGCAAGTTCCCAAACTAACGTTCCATAAGCTAAGACTCGGACCACTGTTCCAGAGAAACTGGATCAGAAACTGCATCACTCCTGGATCCAAGGTCCGACTATCGGTCGAGATCCCTGCATAAGCTTTCCCGGGTAGGCTGAACGGTGTGATACCCAGATTATAGGGTGCACATCCACCAGACCCTCTTAAATATTGGAACTACCAGTCTGGTTTGCCAGTCCAACGGCGCTGTCCCCAATCTCCATGTACCAACGAAGAGGCATATCAGCCAAAACATCTCAACAACGTCCAGAGCCAACAATCTTCAGCATGTCAGGGTGAATCTCATCCAGGCCACAGTTAGAGCTTCTAAGCTACCTCACCAACCTCTGCCAGAGACTTGAGTGAGACTTCAATCCTCCTCACATGTTGGACCATGTCCAAATCCATCCAACTAAATACATTTACATCTGACAAGTGACATCTTGTATTTGTGCTAATAAAGGCTAACCTGTCTGAGTAACAAAAGCAGAAGTGATGTGACTGTGTCCGTATGACCTCAAAACCTACTTCCTAAACACAGCAAAGTATTTTTATTTGCATACACATAACCAAACCTAAACAATATAGGTGGCAGTTCAGCAAACACACACTCGTGATGATGCCATGGCCAAGTTGTTGGGCAATATGACAATTTACTGTATATATCGTGATAAAATAAAAATTTGTCAAGCATCAGAGTTTACACTGAGTTTACAATCCATTGGTATGTTATCAATGCACCACAACACAGAGGATATCAATATTATGATATAAAAACACATTTTGTGATGGAAGATTTATATCTATATCTTAGTACAGTGATTTCTAGGGGACAAGGCTAGCAAGTTTTAATATTCTTATAGGGGTAGGAAGCTGCAGGCTTTATGGGAAATGTAGTCCAAACTCTATTGTGCAAAAACAATGCATATAGAACCTGAGATAACCATTAGGAACTAAACTACATTTGTAATATTGATTTACTTTAATTCTCTTTCTCGTCACAGTGCAACGGTGAAAACATAAAAGAGCATCATGTATAAAAAATGTCCTTGCAGTAAGAGGGAGCACAGGTCCGAGTCCACCCTGAGCGCTGAGGTCTGAAATCCTGCCCACATTCTCCCTTCCTCTCCCGTGGAGGCTCGGTGCATCTGACCGTCCGGCAGCCATGTTCCCCAAAGCTGCTCAGTGGAGAACTCTGGGTAATCAAGCCCAGCTGGGACCAGGGGGCAAAGACACAGGCTGACATAACTCACCCTTTTCTCCCTCACCCTGTCAACAAGCCTCCCTCTCCCTCTCTCCCTCCCCGCTTCTCTTTCTTCCTCGTCTGGCAGGTTTCTCTCGTCAGGCCCTGCACAGAGCGGGGCGGGCTGATAGCACAGGAATCCTGGCCCACAACCCTCGCTGCTCCCTCGCTATCTCTGGGGCAGACCGTGCCCAATGAATTACAGTAAGGTGCTGGAGATACACCTATCCGTCAAACACAAATAACGGTACAGTGTGCTTATATGGGCAGCATAAAAACAAGCAGACTCTCAGACCGCTGGATGGCTGCCTGTAGCCTGAAGCAGAACTGGAGACATTGGCTTGGCTTGGCGAGGCCGCTCGTTCCTGCCTTAATAATAATCTACTCCACTGTTTCTCACCATCTTTATCAATGCTTCTTTATATTTGTGCACCTTCATATCCAGCGTGGCTCCAAAACTACTGCCATGGCTTTCTGCTTCTCTCTGGGAGCAGTACCGGGTCAGTCTGTGGGTTGGACTGCTGAGGGGCCCAGGGTGGTTCCGCTCTGACGGTAGGAGGAAACTCCTTCAGGAAATACCAAACTGCCAGACACACACACTCAGACACACAATCCACAATCTCTCTTTCTCTTTCTGCTACAAGCAGAATAAAGCCCCTTCCACAAACTGCTCCGGTCTGGAAGTCCAGCGGTCCCTCTTTCAGTCAGTCTCACACTCTCAGTGCCGAGCAGACAAAAGCCAAATCAGAAAACACAGCTCAGTTTGGGGTAGTCTCATTTTCTCAGGTAGGGCAGTTTGCAGCCTAAACCTGTGCTGTTACACAACCCAGAGTTTGGCTGGCGGCCAGGCTTTTTATGGCATCAGTTAGAGCTAACTTTAACGAGTCAGCTCAGTTAAACAATAAATCACTGTGGAGTCAAGTTTCTGCCCCGAGAGCCCAACCTCTCCACTCAGACTTGTAAAAGTTGATTGAGTTGTTTCCTACCTGAGGAGTGACAAAATGAGGTATATTAATTAATAATTAAGAAAAGCTGTTGGAGTGCAGTCTGGTTCTACTTATTACAAAGTTCTTGAACAGAGCCTGAATAGCTCGTTTTCCTCAGAACAGGTTGTCAACTGTGATTCTGTGCTGTAATTTCACTTATTTCCACGGACAGATTCTCTCGACACTTGTTGGATGATCTATCATATTTTCAGGATTTATTATTTCAGGACAATTTACAATGCATGTGAAGCTGCAGCACGAACAAACCCACCTCATTTTCTCAAAGCTATTGAAGACAGAAAACGGGATTTCAAGAGGACTACGGACGTTTTGCAGAGTTGGGGAAGACGGAAGGCATCCAAAAAAATAAATCATTCCTTCCTACCCTGCCATTATTCAAATCCTTGTAGGTTAGCGATGACGCAACGAACCTGGGCTGTTTTGCATGCTTTTTGACCGTTGGTATCAGTGACGCTTGGCTCCTCTGTACAATGAGCTCCCTGTAGATAAGATCCCTTTTGTTTCCATATTTTCTTGAAATGTTAATGGGCTAAAACAATAAAGGTCAAGAGAGAAAAATAAACGATTTATATGTAGATGCATCCGTGCAAGAGATGGCAGCTTAGAGAACAAAGTCGCAGTGATTTCCATCATGGTATCTTCCAGATTTGACATATCTCATTGATTTTTATCAGCAAAACTTATTTCATGATACAACACACCGGCATAGTATGACTGCAATGTAAAAAAGGGAGTATTTTCCTTATTAAAAGGTCAATTAGCGTGTCAAGCACTATTTGCATTGGATGATTAATCTTGTTTCAATGAAGCTTTTCCTAAACTTGAATAGTTTCTACCCCCTTTTCTGCTAAAGCTGTCGAAAAAGTCAACTGCACAAATGTCACACTCACAAACGCATATTAAGAGAAAAGTTGATGCTTTTTCTTATTTAAAAAAAAAAAAAAAAAACTGCTGAGTGCACCTGAGGCAAAAGTAGCAGAGCAGAGCCCCAGGTCCACTTCCCCCGCTGTGCCAGCCTCCTGGCGAGGCTCCTCACTGGTGTGTGGAGAAGCAGAAGAATTGATGTCTCGGTGACACCTAAATTTAGTTGAACTAGTTGAAAGACAAATTCTAGTTTCATGAACTTCTATCTCAAGTTTCTAAAATTTCAATGCTAATTTTAAGGCTTTTTTTTTTTTTTTTTTAAACCAGTTTTAAGCTCCGATCGTGTTTGAAATTAAAAGAAATCTTAGGAAAAAAAAGGCTATTTTGGCTCCGCTTGGCTTTTTTGTCCAATATTTGCAAATGTCTGTAGATCACACACAATAGTTGGTGTGTTTGTAGAAGGGGATTTTTTTCCTGCAGTCCAGCCCTGACTAACTTGAGATATACTGTGATTCTGACTGCAGCGTGTGATGGTTTTTAAAGTGCACGGTTTGTTCTGGTTTTACACGTTTCAATGTTCTGTTTGTCTGAAAAGTGCCTGCGAGTGTACGCTTAATGTTTGTGTGTTTTCGAGCTGCAACACTGTGGCTGACCACAGGAAGTTCTAATCAGCAGTGTGGCGTGGCTGCTACCTTCCCTTTCCCCCGGTGACCTCCTCCCCACCCCTCTCCCTCCACAATAGAGATACCAGTATCGCATTACCAACTCCGAGGGGTTAAGGGTCAATCCCATTTTTCAGCCCTCTCTGTCCCTTTTTCCCCTCGTACAGATCCTTTCCCAGGGGTTACAGCCTCCTGTCATCTAAATTCACATCAGTTCACGCGTGGCGAGGGAGTGGTATCCGTCGGAAACCCTCCGTCTTCTCTCCCACACTCTCTCCCACCCCCCTCTCCTCTCTCAGCCACACACCCGTTTTAGTGTCCCCTTGACAGGCAGTTCTCTGATCTCAGGGACCGCTCACACAAAGAGTTGGACATGGTTAAAAACATGTTTAAAGCACTGCCGGCCTCTTCGCGTCATTGTGTTGGTGTGTCTCTGTTACACCCCGGATTAAGGCTGTATTTTAGTGCCACGGAGGGTCAGGCTACTGGGAGGTAACGCTGCACCTGTGATGACCTCCTGCAAAGAAAAAAAAAACGACTGTTTTACAATAATATTGCCAAGCAGGAGAAGTTATTTTGGGAGTTCAGAAGCAAAAGTTCTTTTCACTTTCTGCTGCAGGAACCTGAACTGTAACCTGGAGCTTCTCATAGTCTGAATATTGAAGATGCTCGGGAGCCTTTGGTTTTAGGTTCTTTCTTACATTTCTACATTTCATAAAATTCTCCTTTTTTTAATTTTTTTTTTTTAATCAAGAGGCAAAAGCAGAACTGACCTCATAATCTTTATGTGCTGTATAAGATGCTCGTTTACACACTGTAAAAGAATCCAATGTGTGATAAAAGTGTCCAGCACATCAAACTACTTTGTCCGTTTTCAAATGCTGTATTTTTCTATAATGTTTCTACAGGCTCTTAATTTTGTCCCCATTCTGTTTAGCTGCATGTTTAATTTAATTTCTCTGCTTAAGGTCTGCTGATGCATTTGCTGTAGTCGTCCTAGTTGTGATGTGACGACACGTCTGCGTGACCGGTCTCAATCGTCAGAACTACCAGCGACCCCTTGAAAGCACCTGGAACCTCCGTTTAGTATCATCCCCTGGACAGCGCATGACAGCAGCTAAGTGTTACATTTCGTGAAGTTCCTGCATTGGAAAAGGGCAAAATATTAAGATGATGGACAGTTGGATGGAGATGAAACTTTGCTGATTGTATCATCAGTACAAAAGATAAATATCAGAGGTAAAATCATGTGGACATAAAGAGCCAACAAGAAAAGTCAACGACTGCTCCTCAGAAGATTGTTGGTGATGGTAGCTTAAGATCCGTTGCGTGTAGCAGTAGTGGTGAGGTGAAGCTCAAGATCTGACTTAGTAGAAACCCGATAAAAACATTCAGAAGTTAAAATCAGGTCATATTTTGATTTGAAATACATTTTTGGTGAATTCATCAGCTCTGGTTCTGTGTCTTGTTTACAGTTGCAACAACAAAGTGTTTTTGTGAATTTTCCACAGCTCTGATCCAAGTCTCCGATTGGCTTCCACACTGCAGCAATGATTGCTAAGGCTCATGAGTATTGAAATATTTATTTATTTCACAGAAGTTGAAAGGATTAAAACTCACGTCCGCAAGATAAACTTTTTGAGACGACTCCAGTGTTGAAAAACGCTGAGGATATGATTAACACGAAACGAGCAGCGGGAAAAAATCCTCTTTAACCAAACTACTCATAACCCAACTCTAACTACGTGTGGCTGCTCAAGCAAAACGAATATGAGCCAAACAAGCCACTTACTATGATATACTCATGGCTGACAGCAGAGCCGCGTTTTAAATCATCGCTTCTATAGAAAACCGCACCCGAACCTAACATGTGCGTGTGGGTGAAGTGTGCTCTCCCTCAACACAAATCTGCTTTTGATCATGCTTTAGTTCCTCAAGTACATAATCCTTTTTAATTATAGTTTGACTCTCAATCAAACATGGGAGCAAGAGCTTAATGACACAGAGACTGACAGGTGATCATTTTCTCACACACAAACATTGAATCCCTGGCAGTTTAGACGTTTATTTGGATCTACAGTCTGTTGGATCTACAGCCAACGTCCTCCAGTGGGTGTGAGTGTTTTCGTTTTTGTCATCACTGCTTTTTAAAATATAATCGTATAAAATGTATTATTTACTCTGTTTATGCACTACAAGCTTTGGAAGTGTTTTTTTTTTTTTTTCTTTATAAAAACTTCATGTTTTCACTAAATGAACACAGATGGAGTGAGAAGGAGAGAATGGCTTCATCAACAGAGTCATAGTTATTGTACATGAACACAGAGGAAGTCAAGGAACTGATTGGCCATCATCAGATAAGCAGGTCTATGATAATGTGAGCAATGAGATCTCGCATTCACAAGACCAAAACCATGTTTTGTGAGGTCGAACTGACTTTGACCTTTGACCTTTAACCAGTAAAATCTAATCACTTCACCCTTGAGTCCAATTGAATGCTTGAAGAAGTTCCATGAGGGCAGACGAACAACTTAAAACCATAATACCTCCGGCCCTGGCTGTGGAGGGATAAAAAAGTTTGATGAGAAGTTTGGGGATCTGAGTCGGGATTCCTGAAAAAGCCAAGCTAAATATCCATGGAAACTGGCTGACAAGTCGCACTGGACACTGACAAATTTCACCTATGAGTGAAAATGTGCGACCACTTCTGCAACCTTGTCTTTTATTGCTCTTTATCATTTTCCATCCAGAGCAGCAGCAGCAGCAGCAGCAGCAGCAGCAGAGAGAACTGGCTGTCAGCAATCTTTCCAGACAGCAGAATTCCAGGTAAGGGAAGAGTGAATGGCTTTACTGTGAACCATCTTGGAAAGGGACACCCAATTCCTCCCTAATATACGGAAACCTTTTAAAATAATGCTAATATTTCATGCTTCCTTTGTGTGAAAGTACCGTGGGCCTCTGCCAAACATCCAAACTCTGCGCTGATAGCCCGTTTCGTGTGTCAAGTGCCATAAATTCAGCCGGCGCAGCTCGACAAAGCTTGTTCGATGGATAAATCATGCTGCTCATAAAAGCCATTTGCTTCTTTATGTCTGTCTGGTGTTCAAACATTCACCTCAATCCATCATCGAGGCAAACTGCTGTCAGAACACTGAGGTCTCTCCTTACCTCGCGTTTCCCCTTATCGCTGGCTTCTACTGAGAGGAATCTAAGGAATCCTGGAGCTCGGTCTGCTCGCCAACACCCATCGCAACGGGGTGAAACACAGACACACGCTGCTTTTTAAAACACAAGACTAATTTCTGACACATAAATCGTAAATTGATCACAGATGCCGGCGCCAACTACTGCCACTGAGAATCAAACGTGGAATAAAACACAATAATTGACAATGATGTGTGAATCTGAGCTTCGGGATGACGTTTGCGCGATAATAAAGTCATAAACTGGCTCGCCGCCGACCGCCAGCGCTTCTCGTTTTAAGACCTATAGTACAGTATGGGAACTCCACCCAGTGAAATAGGCTGAGTTTTGCTGCCTCAGCACTTCTCCGTCCAAACAGCTGCGGTTCAGTTAGAGGTCTCGCTGCCTCGGCCCCGAGATGAAGCACCTCGGAGAGCCAGCAGTCCTAACCGGCCCCCCTGGCTTCCACCGCCGGCCTCTGACTGACACCGCTGCACTGCCAGAGACATAAAGCAGGATAATAATAGCTGCTCATTCCTCCCTGTCCCTACCGACCAGACCGGCCCCGCGTTATCCAAAACCATATTTAACTGAATGATAACTGACAAATGAAGGTGAATACCTCGGCCTCAGATCTGTGAATCCAGTTCAACATATTTAGTGGCTCGCTAGGCTTGGCAGGTCATTTACTCAGCCTGATGAATTTTGTGACATAAAAAGTAAAAGGAAAATTCCATTTTATTCATGACCATGAATGGTTGTGTCCGTCTTTCTTTCTTGGTTATGATGGACTTTCGGGGTAAAAACATCCAAAAAAATGTCCATTCAACTCGTCTATTATTTTGTAAAACAACTGAATGAGAACAAGCAGCATCACCACATGACGTGTCAGGCAGATTTAAAATCCGTAACCTAAAAATCAATAGCTGGAACTCTATCCAATGAATAATGCGAGGATGTTTGATGCTGTGTCTCAAATCCTTCAGTGCTCAGATACTCACATGTAGTACTCACTGACGTAGCGCAACAACTCCAACAGGGTAGTGTTGTGCCGTCGTGCACTCACTGGAAATGATGATCGCAACATGTGACCGTGATCGTCGCCCACCCGCCAGCTGCTTTGCTCGCTCGACTTCAAAATGAGCGTTTCACTCTCCCGTGTGTGCCAAGTGTCATGTGACATTGAAAATTAGGCTGCCGCCAGCGCAGACAACGTGTTCTCCTTCTCTGGTATCCATTTTCACAAGTTAGAAAATGTGCTGTCGGTCCCTCCCCTTCCGCTACGTAGTGTCATTTTGCACTCAATTTTCTGACCATTTTGAGTGAAACATCCAGAATCAGTGTGAACGCACTCAAAACAGTAAGTGTTAGTATGGAAGTAGGCAACTTGAGACACAGCATTAGTCAAACGCTCCTCTTCAACTTGCAAACTGGCAACACTGGACAAACGTTTGCCCAAATGTCTCTGCGTTAATGATGGATGTTTGGATTTCTGTTTAAAGGATTCAGCAACCAGCTATTACACTGGAGCTGATTCATTATTAAACTCAATGACATTGACCACAGACTATAACAGAACTGTAACGGTCTTATGTGCACACACCGCCGAGGCAGATACAGAGGGTCAAAGTTGAACCGTGAAAAATGACTGCAAAGCGATGGATGTTTACGAGGGACAGATTGGGAGAATTTGAACTTTCACCTTTACATTTACATCTGGTAAAAACTAGGTTACATAATTGGGCTGAACTGAACTTCCTGAAAACAGTTTGTAAGCTCATATTATGAATCTCTGTGGTCTTTTTCAGTAGGTTGGACTGATGCTCTGGGTAAGAGATTTGCAACCTAGCCCTCTCTTCTTCATGGCTCTTGATAACTTTGTCAGCTCAAGTGCTAATCACACTACAGGACTTAGTACCAGAGCCTGGCCTGGTTTGGGACTATAGTGTGACCCTCTGAGAGCAGCAGAATGAGCAGAAATACGGGTGAAAAAAGCTGAGAGAGTAACGCATCATTACACTTCCTTTCTACAGGTTTTCCCATCACTCATCTCCCCGTTTTTATTACAGTGAGGTTGGGAAATATGTTATTTTGCGACAAGACAGATCTGTTAAAGTTTATAGCCTGTGTTGTTCTGTTGACAAATGGTGCGTTGACAGATTCAAACCGGTGGCTCATCAGCTAATGAGCCTGCTCGCTGAATTTTAGGGGGGGGAAAGCCGGTGGGAAGCATCGTCTAGCACTGTCACAGTATCTCTATACTCAACCTGCTGGTTAAAATGTCAAAATAACCCAAAGGAGTAATCACCACAAGAATGAAAACAAGACCCACATTGTAAAAGAACTGAATTTTCCTTTAAGTAGTAGAATATAAAATAGCTGATGGGTTGAGGAGCCTCTTGCGCTTTGATGCCTAAAGAGAATTCCAACTTAATACTGGGAAACTCTGAAATAGCCACCATATTTCAGGCTTCATTAAGTAGCAGATATTACGCAGTTATGCTGTTAAAATCTTCTCTGGGGCACAGGGACAGAAATGTATGAGTTACTGCCTGCCAGGAGCCATTATGTCAGCAGCACACATGTCTGTGGGGCCATACCTGTTTTTCTCATTGTTAGGATGAAGAATTTGCTCCATAGCAGGACCTGACACTGTGGTTTCTGCAGCCTTACCGCCTCTCACTGGGTCCGTGCACGAGTTGTCGATCACCAGTGCTATTGTTTATTAGAAAGACAGGTAACGGTAAAAAGGTAAAAGCAGTGATTGGTGCGGATTTAAGGAGGGGTCAAGAAGAAAGGTTATGCAATAACTAAGACGTTTGAGTGCAGCTCTGACAGAGCGCGTCTCGTCCTTTTCCAATCAGAGAAACTGCAATACTCATTCTGTGTGTGGAGACAGCGCTACAAGGATCCTGGGAGTGGATTTATGAAGTCTGGACCGCCTGCATGGAGGGAAATAAAAACCCAACACCAGCTCTGCTTCCTCAGCGACGCCTGAGAACCAAGTGCCTCTGGTCTACTGCTACAAACTTCACCACACCGGCTCTAAAGGTGTCAGTATGCTTCAACCACAGAGCTTATCGTATGGGTCCAACAGCATCCGACAGCCCCTCTTCCAATACTGTATCGACATCAGAGCCGTCACGGCTGCAACCGTCAATTTTCCCTTTTCCAAAAACAAAAATGTCCACAAACATCTCTCTCAAGCTCTCTTTTCTGCATCCTTCACACCACTACTGTCGTCTTTCAGGTGCACAAACGAGTGCAACGCTACTTTCTTTAAGTAAAGGTCTGCTGGGGTTTTCAGCCCCACCTTCCATCTTCCAGAACGGTTAGAAACACTTTTACCATCCAACGTAGTTGGACGACACCTTGTACAAAATAGTTCATCTAGGACGAGCCCTCACCTTAAAGTCCCTGGGTTTTTGAAAGGTTCACTACAATTAACACATATATATTACTATACATATCCCATTAATACTGCGCCAACCTGTTACTGTCCCACCTTTGCTTGTAGTAAGATTGAGCTGTAACATTAAAAACTGTTGTTTTTTTCTAAGGAAAGTAGGTAACTAAGACCAAAATGATTCCCTACTAGGTTGGTATTAAAAGAAAAGCTGAATGGTAACATTAAGCTTTGTTTTTCTGGAGTTAATCTAGACATTCAGTTTAGTGTATGTACAGAGGTGAAGGATGGGGGTTCACTGTGCTGCCCATTTGTTCAACCTGGCACCACCTATCAGGCTAACTAAATATATCACAGTGTTAAACTCTTGAACCCTCATTTCCCCCCTTGAATTTCCTTCTTAAGCTGCGATGAAGTCAGAAAAAATGTTATTTTCCACATTGTATGACAACATCACATACAAACGTATATATTATGTCTGAGCTTGTTGTTCCAACACTTCATTGAAAATACATGCTGCTTGCCCTGAGTGAATTATTTAAGCCGCCATGTTTTCATGGCTGCACCATAACGTCAGATGAAAATGTTCGTGCTGTCTTGTGATTTTGTACACACTTGTCACTTTATACATATTTTCCCACAGTTTCAGTCTGACATGTTTTATATCTCTCGAGTCCTCGGGTCCTTGACTGCAAGTTAAAATGAAGTTTTGTGGGTTTGAACAACAACATGAATTTGTAACAGTGGTCCCTGTTAGGCTTAAAGAAAATACGTGCTCAAAAAAAAACTCCCAGGTGATATACGGTGCATGTATTACCCTGATTTGTTGTTTGAATGTGTGTTTTTCTTGGTATTCTTTTAATTAAAGTTTAAAAACAGAAACCACTGACTGAAAATGAAATATGCTGCTCATCCTCAGTTCCAGACAGCATCTTCAACTTTTAACAAAAGCAACTCATCAAGCTAGTTTATTTTCAGTTAAAAAAGACAAAAATCATGTATGAAAAAATGTAGGTTAAAGGGTTTACAGTCTGCACAGCGACACCTTTTCCCCTTTGACCCTATCACGGGGTAAACAGAGGAAGAAACCCCAGGAAGAGCAACAGAGGAGGGGTCCCTCTTCCAAGACAAACAGACATCCAACACATGGCCTGTGTAAAGACAAGACCAAAATAACGATAGTAAAATTGCAATATGGAGGAAAAGGAATGACAATATTACGTAGGTACGTAATGTTGCAAGCATAATTTGGCAGATATATATATATATCATATATTTCGGTTACAATTTTCCAGCCCTTCCTGCAGCCACACTGACATATGACAACATGACAGCAGATGGGCATGAAAGTTTATAGAGTTGTTATTTTCCTTTGGTATAATTAGCAGCATGTGATGAGCTGAGACAATGAGAATAATGCTGCATTATATGCTGCTATTATTGATGTGCATATTTCTGTATTGGGTGCGTGGCGTACAGTTACAAATAAAGACGTGGTGTTACTTTATATTTAACATTTTATCACAACGTATGGATTTCCTAACTGCTTGTACGACATTGTGTCACGTGGGCTTGCGAACTACCAGGTGATGTTCGTATTTCTGCCTTTGTTCAGCTCAAGTGTGTGTGGGAGCAATGAAAAGACGCCCTGTGAGACTCATGAGATCACTAACTGAAGTCGTGGAGGCAGGTCACAACACTTCATCACAAAGGCGGGAGGAATGCATTCAATATCACGTAGTGAGAATATCTAATTGTGTCGGAGTATCCCCGAGTGGAGACGTCCTTTACGTTCAATAAAGTTTGACAATGCAAAACGGTATTTAGCAGCTGCATCAGTCAGGTGTGTCTTTGTCATGTTGATGACCTCAGCAGGTGGGTTGACTCTGCTTGCCAACGGTAATAAAAGGTTACCACAACAGCCGCCATTTTTATTTCCCCAGATCACTGGAGCCATTGTCTGAGCTCCTCATCCAACAACAACAGGACTGATGACGTATGAGAATATGCGCCCGGGTGCGTTTCTGCTGAATTCGTTACGCATATCTCACTACTGGAATGACAGCCATCCGAGGCAAGGAGGAAGTTTAGGATTGAGACTGTTGCACACGCACTCGCGCGCGGACGGGCAGTTGACAGATACCGAGGTGTGGTGTGTCAGGCAGGGCTATTTTTAGGGGGTTGATGTGGGAGCTTTTGATTCCTACCTGCAGTCTGGATACAAAAAGGAAAACAGGCAGAGCAACTGCCCTGTCAAAATCTCACAGGTGTGAATGCAACCAACATTTTGCCACGTATCATTTCATACCAGTTTCTGCTATGCAGCAAGAACTCTCTCATTTTTACATTTGGTCTGGGCTGTGTGTGTGTGTGTGTGTGTGTGTGTGTAGATATTTGAAAAGTTGCTGCCAATAAATAATGAACAATGGCAGCACTAACCAGCCAGAATGAGATCTGATGCAGCGGCAGGATGTTGCACAGGGTCAGAGCAAAGATAAGAGCAGGATTTATTTGATCAGTGTCTTTCCTCTCTTTGCATGAACACAAAGATAAATCTCGGCCTGGAATTACAAACTGTGTGTGTTTGTGTGTGTCTGTTTACGTGCACGCAGCAGCGCGCACACACTCAATACCGAACTCACACAGGCCCGTGCAGCAACGGTGGTATGTAGCACTCCTGCTTTTCACACTTGTTAGTGCGGCGCAAGAATAAACTTGCACATTTAAAAACTAAAAGACAATCATGTATCGACAGTACGTGACTAAACTGCAGGGAATGCTGGTACGTGACTCTAACAAAGCCTAATTTGCATCTGTACTTCTTGACACATGGGAACCTCAGATGGTGATCCCTTTCTGTCAATCAAAACGCACCACAGAGATAAACAGCCTCCCACTCATGCCACTCTGAACCGCAGTGATGTCAGAGTGATGATCGCGCAATTATGTTGTGCTCAAATTATTAGTAGATTAATTGACTGGTGGAAAGTCAAACAACAACAATTCTGACTCATCTTTGGAGTCATCAAGCCAAAATGTCAAACTGTTATGGATTCCAGCTTCTCATATTTTGAGACGTGCTGTTGTTCTCTGTTTTATATCATTTTAAATTCAATATCTTTGGGTTTTTTTGGACACTTGGACAAAACAAGAAATTTCAAGATGTGTTCTGGAAAATTACAATGTGCATTTCTTATTATTGTCAAACATTTCACTCTAAAATTGTCTGATTATTTAAAGCTCCATATTTTCTTCTTTTCCTGTGTTTTATTTGAAGTGTTGATTCAAAAGGAGATATATTTGTGGTTTTCTCTCTGGAGCACTGAGTCTCTCTTCTGATTGGCTGACTGTTTTCTGAGTGATCCAAACAAAAATATAGCAGATTTTAGGTAAACACTCAGAGAAACCAAATCCTGCCAGGTTTGGATGGTGGGTCCAGGTGGGCGGGGCTTGGAGTGCAGCTGAGAGCGGTGACTGCTTTGTCCTGACGGCTCATTTTAAGACTCTGTTACTGAGTACAGGCTGTGTGCACTTCTCTGTGGACTGAGCGCTTTGATACTTTCACAGTATTAATATAGACCCTAGACCTGCTTTATAATCAAACAACACATGGACATCTGTCTTTAGACTGTATGAGACATTTAAAAAAGTCTGTTAAAGTGGGAAAATCTCGCCTGGGAGTCACCGACACATTCTTGTTGCATCACTGTAATTGAGACAGAGACATAAGTACAAAAAGGCTGTGCTGAGAAAATGACAGAGGAAGAGTTATGCGAACACCGATGGGATGGAGAGAGATAAAGACAGATTGAGAGACGACTTCCCATTTATCACCGCTCTTCCTCCTCCTCCTCCTTGTCTGCATGAGAGGTTGCACAAAAAAAAAAACCACAGAGCTGTCTCTCAACTTGCATCAGTTTGTACCCTCCAGCGACACATGAACTTGGAAGTATGAGAGCCGGGCTGCATTAGCATGGACACGCACAAGTGTGTACATGCACGCAGACACACACTGCACGACCACTGCACACACGCATTCGTGCACAATCGGCATGGTCCAAAACTAGGTCTGCATCAACAATCAGTGCTTCCAATGCTAACGGAGACATACTGGGATCTTCAATAAATTTCTCAGGTTGAAGTTTAAATGAGGCAAAGGAGAGAAAGCGCATTTAAAAACCCCCACATCAATTATCAATCACATGACACGTTGTTAGGTAACTCTCCAACGCACTGAACTTGCACTTTACCTTTATTTTTACAAATCTTGAGCCAAATCAAACCAGTACACTGGATATATTTCTGAATTCAAAATCAGAGCACTGACATCCAAACTTTTTGAATTATAACATATGTCAAAAACCTTCTAGTGTTTCAAATTTTTAAGGCAAAGCATTACAAACTCTGGGTGTGGAGTAAGAAAGGCATGGGTGTTCACCGGGTAGGAAAGTTGATGTATAGCAGAGGTTTTTAAACTGATTTGAGCAGCTTATCAACACAGAAAACGACAGCAGCAGCTCATTGAGGCAATTAAGGTAATTAACAACAAGAGCACTGCAGCTTAAAAATACAGGAGCTAAACCAAAAAGAATCATGATGAACAGCACATCGAGTTTAACTCGACTGGCTCAAGTGACTCACCGTGGCCTCCATGTTTGATTTGGAAAGAAGTTGTTAGCTAATGAAAGTATGTGTTTCAAGGAGAGGGGGAAGTGGTGGAGGGTTTTTAAGGTGAATCTGAAGGCAACCGAGGTCTCATTTCAAGTTGCACCACCACTAATCATAACTATTAGAGCATGATGCACATAAACACACCTTTGTGAAGGCTCAGGTGGAGGACGCTCACCTGAGCCAAACCTCAGTGTTGGCAGAAACCCACAGGCTGACAAGTGATTGACAGCTCTGCAGAGCTGATACAATGGAAACAAACAGCAGCCATGACAGTTGGTGCAGTTTGAAACTTACCTGCAACTCTGACAGCTTCATGCCACAAGCCTTTTGCTTTCACATAAATCTAGATTTTATTTTTTCCTTTTTAACCAACAAGTTGCCTATCCAGTAAACAGCTTCCACGAAAACACACTGCAGCCTCCGGGATGTCGTATCTCAAATAAACACAGACAAGTGCGCAAGTCGGCACAAAGACACACGCACACACACTTGCACCACATGTGGAGCACACCTGCATCTTTAACCCCCTCTCTGGTCGCTCACTCCTGTCCCAAAGGGCTAGGGAGATAAATGAGCTCATGTCAGACACACACACTGACAGGGATAATGATGAATTACATATATATTAGCACACAGCCCGAGGACACACTCCTCTCACGTACTGCCACACACACACATTTTGCACACGGGACCCCACACGGATCCAAATTTTCTAGCACTTAAATAGCAAATATGATACTGAAAGAGTCTGAGTCAGCTGAATACTTAATGCACAAACACACACACACACATGCTCGATGACAGGTATTTCCACTTGAGGAGAGGCACAATGCTGAGCTGTGAGCTCTGTGTCAGTCACTTCCTGTCTGAAGGGGTCAGAGGTTAAACACTCTTCAGTCTCTTTAAGCCCGACTATAGAAATAAAGAGGTAGTGAGACAGAGCAGAGAAATCGGCCGCTCTAACTGAACCGTTTATCTGTTTGACTTTTAGCCTCTGTTCCCTCTGAGCTACACACATGCTCCATTAACAGAAACTGGAAGTAATTAAAAATGTGCCAATCACAAATATTTTCAATTTTTTGATCTTTTATCTGAGGACTTCTCTGTTTTATATCAATGTAAATGGAATATCTTTGGAAACAACTGACATCATCACCATGGGCTCCTGCACTATAATTTGACAAAATTTACAAAAGAAGAAGACAATTATTATCAGTGAATATATTAACATGTGTAGAAAACCTACAACAAAATATTAAGTTTTCTCTGATTTACTGGCTTCTTGTTCATATCCACTTTTAATACTGATCCACATCACAATCTGTGAGACAAACTTCAGATTCAGGCCTGATTTGCAAACAAAGCCAGATCACCACATGAGATCACGAGGAAGTCATGTGGGGCAGGGTTGTCCGGGTTTGGATCATTTTGGTTGTGGCAGTAATTCATTTCCACGTGTAAACAGATCTGAAATCAGATCCTGTTTTCCAGTTTTCACCCTTCATATTTAATATTGAGATCGGTGCCATGCGTGAACAGGAGAATCAGGTCAGACTCAGTAAACCAGGCAGGTGTAAACAGAGATAAGTGTGTGTTTATGAACCACATCTTTCAGTTCTGACTGATTCTCTGAAGGACAAGGGACAAGTCAGTCCTCTGAGATCTTAGGGTCCTTTGTTTCATAACTGATGCTCATGTGGCCTGAATCATATGTTCAGCTACAGCACTGTTTTATAGTATTGTTCATACACATGCAGGACTTGTTATACATTCCTGCCAATAGTTTAACACTACTCCAGTGATGGACAGTTGGTGGTAATGTGCAGAGACACACAGCAATGCACCAGAAAATGCAGAGAAGAAGACGACCACAAGCAAGTAAACAAGGATGTAAACAACCCTGGGTTAGAACTTTTAACAACAATACCAGGTCAAAAAACGTATGTGTTTGCTTCTCTCCTCCTCTCTGTGCTCACAAATACAGTATTTTAACACGACTGACCACAATAAACACAATAAAGCTGTTCTAATTTACAACTCATTTACATGTCTGTTTCTGTTGTTAAACAACGGGGCTGTTTGAAAGTTTGAAATAGTCACTGAAATTCAGCCCAGCAGTCACTTACAAGCTGTTGATTTTATAATCACGACATCATGTGATAACATCACCGAACACATCAGTTACAGACAAAGACTGAGCTGTGATCTCAGCTGGATTTACTTATGAAGTGATCACTCAGAGAGAAAGTTAGAGGGCGGCGTGTGGTCAGCATGGAGAGGTGTGTCCACGGAAGGAAAGCTCAACCTCGCACTTGGGGAAATAATGGTGACTCTCCTCTTTGGAAAGTAGAGGAGCAGAGAGTAGAAACTTTATTTGGAAAGAGGTCACTTAAGGAGTCTAAAAAAGTTGGCAACACAACTCGTTTTGAAGAAACAACCAATGGGGAAACTCCAACACTGGACCAGCCAATCAATGTTGCAGTCCAGCCAAAAATCTACTTTGCAAATATTATATGAGGAAGGAAACACGTTCAACACATTTGTGTTGAAATCACACAATGGGTGTTGGTGAGTAAGACTTCATTGGAATTCCCTGCTCTGTAGTGACCCTCTTCCAATTAGTGAAACACAGAAGATCCCGCATTATGCGCAGCCTTCACCAGTACAATAGAAACTCTTTTATAGTGTAATGGAATACAATACAGTTCATCTGCCATGCAAAAATTTGCACAACAGTGAAGAAGAGTTTCTATTTTTCTGGTAACGCTTGTCCAAAGATAACTACAGTAACTGTTTCTGTGTTGACAGGTCACTGCTGGATCATTTAACAACTCTCTGGACTAGTTTTCAGTGTGGATTCAGGGTTAGGACTTTGAATGAATGAGCCAACACACACAGAAAATGCTGGCCCAGGTGTGTGACCAATGGTTCCATCACCTCAGCAGTCAGTCAGCAGGGCCTCCTTGCTAATCCTCCACCGTCACTCAACTGGATCTCAGCTCTAATCATGCCAGGCCAGAGCTCAGTAGAGGGGCGCTCCTGGCTTTAAACTGAGAACACTGACAGCTAATCTCGGCCACAACACCCCAGGGTAACCCTACACCCTCCATGGGGAGCAGCCACAATATCCCTGGGGCAGAGCGATGAGAGAAAGACCTCCCAAATGTCAAAGACACTTCACACCTCGAGAGAGATGGAGGGATAATACGCTGGATCATTTTTTGATTTGTTCTTGTCCACTCTTGTCCCCGTACAAGCCGATGAAAACTGACACAGATGGTCTTCTCTTGTGCAGCTTTTCACTCAGCAAATTTCCCTTTACTAGCACAGTTAGTGGATCCAGCTCACGCCCTCGCTATTACAGAAAAACCTTTCAAGGTCACTAGCCTGAATATGAGCACCCAATCAGCACCAACCGGCAGGATGCAGCCTACATTACTCTTAAAGAGGCTTGCTGGCCTGTTTCCAGCTGTTTAAAAGGATACAATAAGCAGCCCGCGGCTGTCAACTGGACCTGTTATGGCTGATAGGTGTATGGTCCCAAACACAATGACCGGCAATCAGATACATGCAGAGAAAGCATGTTATATTCATGTTAAGGTCAGGTATATAGAACAGGAAATATGTGCCGCACTGTGTTATGAATTGTATGGAACTATATAAATGACATATTATAGTCAAACTGCTTCAGTCTGAGGCTGTGTACTGTAGTTTGTTTGTACCATCTGCCAGAAACAAACTGAAACAAGTTAAAGCTCCATATAGTATAAAGGCAGATGTGCATGTGTAGTTTGATTATAAAGCAGGTCTAGGTTCTATATTAATACTGTGAAAGTATCAAAGCCTCAGTCCACAGAGAAATGCACACAGCCTGTATTCAGAAACTGAGATGTCACAACAAAGCAGCAACCACTATCAGCCATGCCCCAAGCCCCGCCCACCTGGACCCACCATCCAACCTTGCAGAAATTGGCTTACTTGAAATCTGCTATATTTTCATTTTATTTATATAGCTGTCAGGACTTCTGTAACTTTGTGATGTCACAACAAAGATCAATCACTCAGAAAACATTCAGAGACTCAGAGCCTCCTCTCTTCTGATTGGCTCACTGACCTGTTGTTACTAGAGCTCCAGAGAGAAGCCTGAGAGAGGAGATGTAAAACTACACTGAGGTGGTTTTTGGTTCTTAAAACCACAAATATATCTTCTTATGGATCAACACTTCAAATTAAACACCGGAAAAACTTTTAACTTTTTGTTTGACTTTTGATTCTTATAAATCTCTAAAGTCAAACATACAAATAATAAGGTAAGTAAAGTTAGACAGCACATACATACGCACACAAACACAGGGAGAAACCTGACTTACCACTTCGGTGGGGCGGAAGTATTTTGGGTCCACCGTCACATGTACCACCCGTGTCTCCTGGCAGCGGCCGACCTCCTTCTCATCCTTTCCTTCCCACCTGGAAACAGACAAACCTTAAACAGGCGGGAACATTTTCCCACAGCTGTTCAAAGATTCAGCTGCACGTCGCTCCGTCTCCCCGGTGATTCCTCGTGCAGTTTGTTTCTTTAACGTCTCGTGCAGACAAAACATGTCACCTGCCCCCCTTTTTTTTCTTGATTCAACACAACAGGCATGTATGCACACACACCTTCACCAACAACAGAGAGGTGAATGAGATTGAGGGAGTGACAGAAGCTTTCTAATGAGTTTCCAAAATATATATTAGTTTTGAAATGTATGTGCCTTTGTTGACACTGTGTATGCAAAATAATACCAAAGAAGAAGAGTCGTCTTAATTCTCTTACATGCTGCACCAGGAATGAATTTGATTTATTGTTTATTTCTGTTCTATTCTTAGTATTTCTAGTCCTACAGGACCAAAGAATAGAGAAGAAAATGGAGAAACGTTAGGCTGTGACTGTCACTTCATTTATATATTAAGAAATTTAACATGTTCATATCATAAGCAGTTGATCAAAGTTGAAATTTAGGACTTGGTCTGATGAGTAACTGGATTTCTGAAGTTTTTTTGCACCTTACTGCTGCTAGGAAATAACAATTTTTAAGCTCTGCTAATGTACGAGGAACATCTTTAAACGGGCTTATCTGCATAATTTTGTTTTATTAGACTGGTTTTAACTTTAAGAAGGCAGAACAAGATGCACATTTATCTCTTGGTATTAAACTCGTCCACGTTGTGACCTTTACGTGACATTCAGTTCAGATTTGAGCCGTATTGGAAGTGATACAGAAATGCTGCTGCTATGTCTGACCTGCTAAGACTGCTGTCATGACTTTTACAGAGACGTGACTCAAAGACTTTGTATGTGTGTATGTTTGTGCATGTGTGTGTGTACTCACACAATAGTCTTCCCCACACGTTTGAAGGCTTTCTCTACAAACTCCCTCACACTGTGCACCTCCCCTGTTGCTATGACGAAATCCTCTGGCTCCTCCTTTTGTAGCATCAGCCACATCGCCTGAAAGAGACACAGACACACACACACACACAGACACAGACACACACACACACACACACACAGACACACAGACACACACACAGAGAGAGAGGTTAAACGACTGAGAGATCATAAAGACAGTTTGGCGCTTCACACTGGATGCTGCCCAGCTCAATCCTGATAGACAGGAAGTGAACCTGTGACCTCTGAGGGGGGCATTCGCCTGTACCTCTGTCCTGACGTCACCGCCAGGGCTCATGGGACGCATACTGTGGGAAAGGAGGACGGAGCACTCCCACAGGCCCAATGTGCTGCTGGCACACACAAAATCACACACGTGGCCATGAATGCACACGCACACACGCACACACGCACACACACACACACACACACACACACACACGCACACACACACACACACACACACACAGACACGTAGATTTGCAGAAAACTAACACAGTCCAACAGCTTAATGGCAAAATTAAGGAGACGATAAAGTTGAAGAAATAAAACTATGACATCCTCCAACATCCTGACTTCAGTATTTCTAACTACACAGTGCAGGCAGCTTTATTATTAGCCTATGTACCCCAGTGAAAGCTGATAGTCTGGGTCCCTTAATGGACCCAGCTCTATATTAAACAGCCAGCGAGGGCGTCTGTGCGTGGTCCCATAATATTTATGATGAACCAGAGCCAGCAGGTCAGAGATGCTGACCCCTGGCACATCCAGCCTGATTAGAAGAGACTCACGAGGGACGGACAGACAGACAGACGGACAAACCGAGAGAATAAAGCTAATGTCTGCATGTACTGAGGCATGACACGAGTGAAGAGGACAGAGACAGAACGTCCAAGAAGGACTATTGGCAATTTCTGCCTTGACAGAAGTCAGTCAGTATAAAAGCATATAGAACAGAATAGAATAGAATGGAAAAGAATAGAACAGAATAGAACAGAATAGAATAGACTGGAATAGAATGGAACAGAATGGAATAGAGTAGAATAGAACAGAATAGAATAGAATGGAATGGAAAGCCTTTATTGTCATTGCCTTTAACATACAATGAAATTAATTTCTACTGATTGTACTGATTGGTGCATGTAAGTTATAAAGAACATATTGCACACAATATATCACAGTTACAAAAAACAACCTAGTATAAAAAACAAATAAAAGGACAATAAATATAAAGTGCCAGTCTTCGGAGTGCATATGTTTACATTTAAAGTGTTATACAGGTTTGGGTATATTTGTGATTTTAACCATTGTGACCATAATCTATTTAAGTTCTTACAGCATCTGTACCTGGTCCAGATTGTTGGTATAAAAAAAACATGTATGCTGAAATCACAAACCTCCTTTATATCCAGCAGGTTTACGTTACCATGAACAGTCATGAAGGTCAAGATGTTTTGCTTCAGCATTTGTCTCTGAATTTCTCAACTAGTTTCTTAATCAGTCTACTGGTTTACACTAATAATCATGCAACACAACCTCAAGTAGAAATCTCACTGTTTTGTTATGAAAAAATAACACTTCCTTTAAATGCATCACAATTAAAGCTTTTCACAGACCAGTCAGCCATTGTTTGAAATACTGTAGGGAGAAATGGTAGAAGAAGAAATAGGTTAAGTGACCTGATTAGATGAAGAGCTAAAATGTCATGCTTACACAGTTTAAAAAGCTGTAAGCTCTCTCCAGCACAGCAGAGCTGTAATTCAGACAGGACAGCGGGAAGGAGGAGAGTTGGCTTCCTCTGTCTATACTCAGGTGACTTCTACACTCTGAGGAGCACATCAGCCCACTTTATTTGCTCTACTTGGATTTGTGTTGAATGGAGTGTGTCTCTGTGTATGTGTGTGTGTGTGTGTGTGTGTGTGTGTGTGTGTGTTTGTGTGTGCAAGTGCTCCAGCCAGCCACATCAGTATGTTTTATGTGGTGAAGTTGGAGCTGGCTGTCTCACTCTGCACATTTAGCAGATCCTGTGTTCCCTCTGCAATAGTACTCATAGATGTGTCTTCTGCACACTCACACAGTCACACAGGAAAAAAAAAAAAAAGAACCAAAAACCCAAAATTCCCAGCAGCAGCTCCTGGAAGCTTCGAAGTTCATTACACCCGACAAAATAAAAGCACACGATGGAAAAACCTTTTTTATGACTTTTCTATTTCGTAGCATTTTGCCTGTTAGATTTACAGTAGATATTTCATTTGCATAAGCAGATTTCTTTGCCATATACTGGTGCTACAGGAAATGTCAGGGAGTGATCAAAATATTAGGATAAACACTATTAGATGAACCAAGGTGTTGGTCAAGATCAGTCAGTCAGACCAGAGAAAAGAAATGTCAAGAAAAATCAAAGAAAATGATCTTCTGGGGACCTTGAATATCCATATAATTTTTCGTGGAAATATAGCTGCAAATAGCACAGCAGATAAAATTTATTAACAGATAATATTTCAGGGAAATCTTTCAAATGTGGATAAAATTCTACAGGTGTGAAATCATATATTTTACCAATGTAGAAGGCGAAATATACCACATGAAATGAAAGCATACTTCCGGAAAAGTATTACTCACAAAAAGGGTTGCTAGCTTGCCTAGCGCTAGTGAGTTAGCCTGGCAAGCTAATGTTAGGACAAGTAAACAAGCAGACTGTTGACTCTTATAGAACTTTTGGTAGATCATTCATAATAAATGGTCTGTAAATCATTGTGTTTTATGCAGAATTTTTCACATTACACTTTAGAAATTGCACAAATAAATCTCTGAGGAAATATAAGAGTTGTGAAATTGACATCCTCATAGTCTAAAAACATTCTTTTGCAAAATCATTGAAATTCGTCTCATGGGTAAAATTCTGTGGTAAAATATGTGTTTCCTATGCCAGAGAGAGCGGCCATCTTGAAATTTTGAAATTTCAAGTGGCTTGTGGGATATTTCAAATGAATGGTCACAATTTTGCTGCTTGTACACAGTTGAAAGATTATTGCAGTTATCTGCTGCACTACAAAGTAAAGGTCCATCAGGAGTGTGTTGAATCTTCTCATAAGATTTTTTGTGTGTTGAAGCACAACTTGCTTATCTGTGAAAATGGCAACAGAGGAAAGGTCAGGTGGGGGTGGGGGGGTGGTGGTGGTCACCTAATTCACTTTTGGGGACCATACTGAATTTCATCTTGCTCTGGACAAAAATGTCAGTGAGAAAAACTGATGGATCAAGCGACGGATATTTTGTTCTGCTACAAAAAACTAATCAGCCCATCTCTTCTCAGAACAGGTTTGTTGTGACAAAGTTTTATATGAACTATTTTCTTTCTCAAACACACACACACTCTCTCTCTCACACACACTAGCGGTGATGGAATGCTCCTCCTTAGGGAGGCGAGGCCGTCCTATCTCAGGATCGTTCAGGGTCACCTGACCGCTCAAGGCTGATGGCTCCCCTGAGCCTGACCTCTGACCTCTCACCCTCTGGCCCCTGATGAACAAACCAGACTCTCACACTGCTACACGAGCCCATATCGGCACCTCTACGCGTGACTGACAGTGGAACGAACCAATCGGAGCGTGTTCATTTTTCCACAAACAGAGCTTCATCAGAATCTGTGTCTCTGCATTTTGTTCTTGTTAAATTGACAAGGAAATTGAATTATCTCACAAGAGCACATTAGTCTGACTGTCAGTTCATCACTGAACAGATAAAGAAAAAAGTCGGGAAGAAAAACATGAACAAGGTGAGTTTTTTTTTCTTCAAATGATTGAGCAAAGAAACATTTCAGCAAATGTAGAAAATATCATATTATTAGTACAGAAACTCAATTAGCAGTTCGACAATTAAGTCAAATCAATTTTAAGTTATATATCATTACATAACATTTATTTGACTGATGCTTTTGTTCAAAGTGACTGACAAAAGCATCAGCCAAATAAATATTGTTTGAATGTAAACAAAGTGCACCCTTTCAAAATAAACATTGCAAATTCCCTCTGCAACGTGGGAATTAGAATTAGATTAGATATCTAATTTTTACAGCAATGTTTAAAGCAAATGCCAAACAAGAGTTGACATTTCAGCTTATAAAATTATATATCATTATAAATTGAACATGTTTGTTTTTTTTTTTTTAAACTATTTTTGGGTCAATTTCAAAATTAAACATTTAATACACAAAATGATGTCTGGATAATGTGGATGATCATTAGTCACAGCTCACTTTACACAACAATGTTGAAGAATATTCTAAAAAATAATAAAAATATTAAAATTGAAAACAACATATAGATGCGCTTTAGATCTGGCGAAAATTTAAATCTGAGGTGAATTCATGTTCTACTATTCAAAATAATTCAACCCCTAATTAATTGTCAGTGAAAACAGTGAAATATCATCAACACTGACGACGTCACTGCGAGTCTGTTTTGATCATCTGACCGGTTGATTATTTAAACTTGTAATGAAGCGCTCTCTTTTCAGTCTTCCTGCTGATGAATGTGTAGCCGGTAGTAAACTGGATGGCTGTGATGATGGGATTTGGGATTGTAGCTTGGCTTCTCTTTGCAGCCAGAGAAAATGTTTACAGCAGGAGTTGAGTGATACGGCCTCTGCTGATTTTTAACCAGGAAACGTAATAAATAATATCGTGTGTATTTTCTCCTCGTTGCAGTGGGAATTAAGCTCAGTGAAATCACGGGAGAATGCAGTTTATT
Organism: Seriola aureovittata; assembly: GCF_021018895.1. Lineage (NCBI taxonomy): Eukaryota > Metazoa > Chordata > Actinopteri > Carangiformes > Carangidae > Seriola > Seriola aureovittata. The sequence continues at coordinate 26,053,704 of NC_079369.1, forward strand.
CCTCTCAGCGATAACAGTGAAGAGCAGCGCTGTGAATATTCCCACGTTTAACTGCTCCATCTTTTTCTTTAACTCCTTTACATCGCTCCACCCTTCTCTTTCTCTCCCTTCGTCCTTTTACCTTTTGCCCCCTTTCCCCATCTCTCTCTCTCTCTCTCTGCTCCTCTTCCACCCCTCCTCCCCCTCCCTCTGTCTCTCTCAGGACTGCTCTGCTTCATTAGCTGTCTGATAAACAGCTCAGAGGTTCAGCCCTTCACACTGAACCCGCACCTTCCTGTTCACATGGCCACAGGATGACCCCCATCACACACTCCACACTCCACTCCGGGCTCAGAGACAGACACCGACCCCTGCAACCACCCTGAACCCCTTTACCTGAATTATATCCTGACACACACACACACACGCACACACACACACACAGACACACACACAGGGGGACATGAGAACATAGTGACCAAAGTTCAAATGTTGGGTTTTGTTCAGAGACTGTAGAAAAACATGGATGTGTAGCGTCTGTGACATCATACATTTCTGATGGGAATGTTTTGAAATCTGTATCTATGATTCGGCATCTACCGGGGCCAGAAAATTAAAATACAGACAAAAGGTTGGATCCATTTTTACATCTGGTTACAAAACAAATCTGTTAAGCTCAGAGTTCACTTATTACTAAAGTACAACTGGGCAGTATGATGCATCATGTGCTGTTTGTACTGGGGTTGCTGTCCCAGTATCTTTAGTAATGCTGCAAATCAGTGAGCTGGATTGTTTCTTGGAAATACTGGATTTACAGAATTTCTACATCAACATGATCAAAATGAAAAAAAATAAAATGATCTGGTAGTTGTTTAATCAACTACAACGTGACCTTCACACCTGCTTATTTTACCCATAAACTGATACTCAGTTTAACTTTGTTCAATACTGTTACAGGGGTTTATAGGGCTTTAGGGTTTGGTAGTCAATTAGCTACATGATACATGTGTATCCTAGGTTTTCAAGTTTTTTGACTTTCTTTAAATCAACAAAACAAACCTATCCAAAGGATAAGATAATAAAGTGTTAAGACAGCCATAAAACATGTAACAGAGGACCACACCAATACTATTTCAACATGCTTATACACTTAAACGTAAAACCTTTCAGTTGGGATTTCAAAGGGATCAGATTTGATGAAATGTCCGTCACTAGCTGACAGTGAAAGGCTGTTAATTAAGGAAACCTGCTGCAACATAAATCCTTTGTCCAAATGCACAAAGGCAAAAAGAAAGAGAGCATCTTGTGTTGGGATCACACACAGCTGCTATTCATCCATGTTCATATACCTCATATGCAAATATGCACACTACACTGTATATATTACATAACCTCTTAGTGCACTTATACTATCTGTCATACAGCCAAATTATTATCAAAATGTGAACAGTCAGTTATTTATGTGTACAGTTATTTATTTGCCTTCATGAGTGATGTCATTCTCCCATGTCGTTATAGTAACTGTCTTTCTCATTAAAATATTACAGGTTGTTTCTTTCTTCATGTCATTGTTTTGTTTTGTTTTTGTTTTCCTTAATGTGTACAGTTTGTGTTGCACTGGTGGTGTGTTCTTTGTTGTGTATTTGTGTGTTTTTTAATGGCTTCTCTATTTGCCCTTTAAATTGCCCCCTGAGAACAAATAAAGTTTATTAAATTGAATGTATGAATTGAACCGCCTGTCAACATTTTGACACTAAAACCCATTACTAGTCATTAGTCATTCCTATATTATTATTACATCACTACATTATTACTCAGTAGTCTTGGGTTGTGCCACACCCTTCTTTGGAATCAGCTTTCACCCTGATCCAAACTAAAGACCTGTAAAGTTTCTTGACTGCATCTCCAGCACTTGTGACGCAACAGCGGTGACAGACAGACACATAAAGGCAGCTCCTGGTAGGTAGTTCCTGCTACAGTAGGTGTCTCCAGGACCACATTCTGCCATGATGACACGCACGCACGCACGCACGCACGCACTGACTCACAAGGTAAAACAGTACCAGCCACATGCTGTCACAGCTGGTAAATATTCGGTATATCATTTACGGTATAAAGTGTAAATATAAAATAAATATACAGCTTTTAACAAACAAATCTGCAGATGGCTGATGAATTAACTGATGAGGATTCAGCACTCATTTCAACAGAACAATGTGGTGGCTGCTACTATTTTTTTTTCTTTTTCTGAAACTGCTTTATATTTAATCCTTTCCACATGCCCCTGTCAGATAGAGCACAGATAGAGCAGGTCTACAACCAAAGCTACTACGCTGCGGGAAAATCCCTGGTACAAACCAAAGGCAGCCTGCTGACTCAGAATACTGCAGGAAAGGTCACAACGTTCACTCTCACCACTGCAAAAGATGTACTGTTCAGGTCCTAACATTTTCTATCCAATCATTTCTGTAGATCAGTTTGCGGTAGATGCTGTCACAGAACAGCATCTCCGAGGCTGGTAAAGACTACACTAGGTCTACATTTATTGGTTGGACCATGGCCGGTCCAGCCAATACGTGTCTCAAAGCAAACACTTAAGCAAGGTGGATTTTTGTGACGGTCCTCGGGCTGAAATCAGATCCTGATTCTCGGTTTCATTCATGACAAAAAAAAAAAGCTGAAATGTGTTTCTTAGGGAAAAATAACAAACCAAACTCAGCTAAACCACATCTTCAGTGGTGACTTATCTAGACCTCCCTCCTCTTCTGTCAGCTGACCTCTCCATCCTCCCCCTCTGCGTCTCACCTCCCTCCCAGTATCCCAGCCTTGTTACGGCCCCCGCGGTCCTCCGTCTCCGGCTGCTTGACTACAGCTGACATGTGGAATGGCTCACAGTGAACACTTAATGGAGCTGCTATTATGGCCGCAGAAAGCCATCAGCCCCAATCACGGCCTGCTAATGCCATTAACCCCGGGGTTTCACACACAGGTATACCAGATGTGAGCAAATACACAAAACACACACACACACACACACACATACACATGCAGATTTTCTGCCTCATCAAGACATGCAAACATGTGACTAAGCCACTTTCACATGAAGCTACAAATACAGGGATTTGTTCAAATTCCTGCACAAATCAAAGCAGATCGTAGTGAATTTCAAAGAAACCATTTACATGGTAGCACATATGTACTGGCTGCCTTTAACTTCTAATCTGCCTGAATCATTGCGGCTTCTGATGTAAACATCAGGCCCTGATGGAAATGCTGAGAGTTTCAGAGAAGCTGCAGGTTCCTGTCTTCCCCGCCACAGAGCTCGACCGGGGTCGGCTTTTCCAGATCATTTGTAGCTTAAGAGGTTCTCAGCTCTGTTCCACAACATGCTTGCACAGCTGCCAGACAAGAATGTTAAAGCCTGAAAAATAAGAAGAAAAGTGTTCTTATTTTGGCGCGGGCCAGGGGGAAAGGCCTCAGTTGGAGCAGACGCAGCCCCAGTCTGCCTGCCTGTCGGCCCCGCCTCATACCACTGATACTGAGATTAATGACCTGCACTTACAGCTATGATACAAGACATTCACGTGGACGCACACGGACACGTGCGTTAACAAGTACAGCGACGTCACATCTCAGCTCCAACGCGGTCTTTCGCTCAACGTACGTCACAACTTGGTGTTATCAGCCGCTATGTTCGGACCCACATCCATCAAGGCCACTACTTCCCGGATACGCTGGCAATCATCTGCAGCCATCTTGTACTGAGATTAGGCAAATAGTATTGAAATTACGAATGCAGAATGACCTAGGCCCCAGAACTGATACCAGAGGGCAGATAACCTCTCACTACTGTAGATGTTTACATATGACTATATTTAACTTCAAATTAATCTCATTTCTAATTACATGTGACTTTATTTGCATCACAACAATTCAGAGAATAACAAGGACCGCGGGGAACTTCCTCTAGACTGCTGTTTCAGTTTTTAAAACCAGGCCAGCGGTTGAATGCCAATCTTATCCTCATATAGGTTTGTATACTACCTCCATAGCAAAGTGTAGCACATGAGGCCAACTGTCATGAAAGGATGCTGTGGTGGATTAGACTTGTCCATACTAAGGAGCCTAAACTTGAAAACACATATTCTTGTCCTTCGCCGACACTAAACCAACAATTTTTTTAACACCAAAAAACACAGCTTTGATGCTTTATTCTAGATACAGTGAAAGAGAGATGGGGAAGTTGGGGAGATAGAGAGGGGATGACATCCTGCAAAGGGCCACAGGTCAGGGGTAAGGACTAGGCCTCAGTGGTACGCTCTCTACTGGGTGAACCACCGGGGCGCCCCAGGACAGGTTGTTTTTCCATCATTAACAAGTATGTATATTTAGGTTGTAACACAACTTTCTGTCATAATTAGTATAGTTTTTTTTTTTCCAATTCACATTAAATAAATAAATAAATAAATAAATAAATATATATATGACAAACATTTTCCTTGCATCTGGTAGTCTAAAATAAAAAATATAATGTATAAAAAAATATAAAATGTCATAATTTATAACCTTTATTTTAATGTCAACTGATGAAAAAGTGTTAAGATGTGAAAATACAGAGATATACCTGAGTTTACCAGCAAGGTGTAACTACAGTAGTGGTGACTTGTTTACTTCTGCCAACAACGAAGAATCATCTATAGTCATTCAGTTAGTAAAACATGTCAATGAGAAAGAACACCGGTGCTGTGTTTGGCTACACTAAAATACAAAATACAAAATAAATACACATGCTTGGTAACTCATCCTAGGATGCACAATATGAACTTTACAAAAAACAAAACCTGGTATTTCTGCTTTCAAAGATGTGTTATTTAAAATTCTCAAAGTGTTGCAAGTGTGAGGAGCAGTTTAAACAGTTGCTGCGACCTTTCAGTTTTTCTTATGGTCTTTCGCCATCATCCACATATTTTATATTTTTATTTATTTATTCAGAATACACAACTGCGCTATGTTTTTGTCATTGTGTTTGCATCATCATGTCAAATATGTTATTACAGAATATAAAACACGTAATTTAAGACAACCGGGCTCAGAGAGAAGAGGCGGGACAAGCACCGTCTTCATCACGTAGACAGTTTACGCTTACAGCCATTTGACAAGCTGGTACAACAGCATTGTCACCTGAGTGTATGAAATTACCTGTGTGTGTGTGTGTGTGTGTGTGTGTGTGTGTGTGTGTGTGTTAAACAGCATTCCATAACAGTGCAGGATAATCCCAAACACCGGATTAGAGAAGCGCAGACACGTCTGACAGTTTCCTCTGAAACTCTGCGCTCAAAGGATCCTTTTGTTCTTTTACTGCCCGCGCTGTAACACATGTAACACACGTCCATTCATACACACATCCTACAACTCTGGGACTGACAGGATACACGTAACTCTATCAATATGCACAGTGGCATCCCATAAACCAGATGATTTGAGTCCTCCCTGCCTCTCTAAACAGCATATCACATAACGATTCCACAGCAGAACACAACACCGACAGACAGTCCACATCAGTACAAACATTTTGACACTATGGAGTGGGTGGTGCAGGGAGGAGGGGCTGTTTAAGACAAGTCTGAAGTACAACTTCTCCTTTTCTGATGCTTTTTATTGTGTTTTTGAGCACTGACCAAAAATGTGTCAAACAAGTAATCAGATATTTCCTGATTTGAATCAGAAAACCTTTCAAATTTTAGACGATACTTTATTTTGTCAGTGTTTTTATTTTACAGGAGGTGAAGTGAGCAGTCATATTTTGTCAAATAGAAAAACTATAGTGTGGGTTAAAACCAAGCGGCAACCTCCGGGGCTGAAAAATGAAGCCAACACTGAAGTAACAAAAAACTGCAGTTCCTCTAATGACCACTAGAGTCTGGCTCCAACAGTGAGTCAGTCTCCATAGACTCCCATGTTAAAATATCCAACCTTACAGCAGAAATAAACATGTTTACAGCCTGGTACAAAACCACTGCCACTTTGAGTGACAGGTGGGTAAGCATTTTCTTGCCAAAAAACAGCATGCACCGAGGTCTTGGCTCGACACACCCCTCCTCTTTGACCATTTTTGGATTAGCCGGGAGTTAGGGGCGGAGTCAGGCACTGCCAAGATGGCAACGGTGGAGCAGCCAACTCTGAGCTTCAAAGCCTCTCTTCAAAAACCAGTGTGTGACGTCACGGAGGCTACGTCCGTCTTTATTTAAAGTGTATGGTTAAAAAATGGTGATATTACCTTAAGTAAGGTAATAAAAAGGGTTTCAATTCCACATTGCAAGTATTATAACTGATACCTGCTAATTTTAAAAAGCAGCCCGACTGTTTTATAGTCCACAAAAAATGGGATTCAAAGACCTTATCACAAATTGAACCACAAACATATATCTAACAAAGGCTACTGTTGAATGAAAATTCATGATTCATGTGTTAAAGTACAAACACAAAAAAAACCAAAATACTAATATTTTTGTCTAAAGCAACAAATGAACAAATAAATCAAATACAAGCTTCTAATGCTTTTATAATTGATGTACACTCAATAGTGCTTACATGTAACCTATTATACCATATAATGTACATTATTGAAAAGAATTGACTATATAAATATTTGGGGTTAAACTTTACATTCATCACTGTCTTGGCTAATAAAAAAGGAAATTACAGAGTGTCACAGAAACCATATATAAAGTTAATGTCCTTAAAATAACAATGTAGCAGGTTCATTAGATTCAAAGACTGTTCAGACTGTTTAATGCCATTATGTTGCATGAAACAATATTTCCTTTGACATGAGTTTGCACACTAGTCTCTGGTGATTGCCCTTAACAACGTAACAACACACACAAAAAAATATGTTTCTCAAATTGGGCCAGCAGAGACATTCAGTCTGAGGCTCAGTGACTAAGTCCTGCCACCCATTATAAACCAGTACAGATAAACCAGCTGGTAAAAATAACATTTAAATGGATCTCAGTTTAGCACAATGAAGGCCTGCATGCTTTTTACAGGCAGCCAGAGGGACCAGATATCAAGTTGGAAAACCACTGAAATGGAGACTGGTGGGCTAACATTCCCCGAGTTCCTGAGAAGAGAAGTTTTCAACAAATGAGTTTTCCTTTCCAACATATTTTATGCGACTTTACTCAGTTATGTTTGACCACCATCTCTCTGCTCGTATAAGGACTGGGCTTTTTTTTTTCATCTCCGCGTCTGCCTACGTCCCACAATCCCTGATGGTCTTGTAGTGAGTCAGTGAAGGGCAGGGGTGGATTTGGCTGAGCCACAAACCAGACCAGACCTAACCAGACCAAACCAGGGCAAATCAAACTAGGTTAAACCAGGGCAGGCCATATCAGTCGAAACAGAACTTTCCAACTCTTCTTTGTGTAAATGCAACTAAGACCCTCAATCAATCAATTTAGGACACACACACACACACACACATTTACACACATTTACACACATTTACACACATTTACACACACACACACACACACACACACACACACACACACGCTAGTACGCACAGCTAACTTTCCCAGGCTCCACCTCAGGGAGCACACATCATCCAAATGGCTGCTATGGAGCTGTGATTTTTAGCAGAACAGCTTTTTTTTCTTTTACAGAGCCCCTATTTTTAGAGATGGCTGAAATTATTAACCCCCCCTCCCTTTTACCCCCCCCCACCCCCCACCCACACACACACACACACACACACACACACACTCTCTTCATTCTCCCACTCCTCCTCCTCCTCACCCCCACTGACCCTCCTTCCCTCCACTCTCTCCTGTTGTGTTTTGACCAAAAAAGTCAGAGACTGCAGCGTTTTTCCTCGTCAGACACAGACTGTCTGAACGTTGAGCTGAAGACAGACAGGGCTATATTTACAGTCTGACTTCACTCTGAACGCACACGCACATACATACACACCCACACACACACACGCACACCCTGCTGTAACACGGTCGGGATGACGCAGAGATGACCACACCTCGGCGTTGTCTGTTTCACTCTGACCATGTTCTGCTGGCCGGGCCACACGGCGGTGGTTAACCTCAGAGGATGCTCTTTCACAGACAGCAGCCTGTTACCCTGAAGAGGTCACACAGTCTGACAGACGAGGGAGATTTCACTCAATCACAGTCAGTCCAAAACATCTCTCTCACACAGTAATGCCTCTGGTGGGTTTTAAATCACAACTGTGTCCAAGGGAAAGACGACTTTAAGGAATACATCAACTTTTTTTTTTGAACTAAATCACTCCTGTCAGTGTAACTTAGCAGACGGTATACTGTATTTAAAGGAGCTATTTGTAAGTTGCTATTGCTACATAGCTAACATTAGCATTAACAGCCGTTTACTCACCAGTCTTGCCAAGCACTTCGGCCATCGTTGCATTAAGACAAGAGGTATTATATGTCTTCTGAGCACCTACTTGTGACTCGGTATTGTAAAGTGATAGAGACTGACTGACTGTGCTTGGGCTAGCTGGTTAGCATGCTAACTTCAGTAGAAGAATAGAAGTGATAGAAATAGAAGCAAAACAACAGGGTTGCTTTCCACCTCTGGAGACAGCTGTTGGTGAATAAAGGAAGTAAGTTTAATGCTGAACGCTCAACATTTCTTCGACTGGGAGGTAAACAGCTGTGAATGCTAATTTTAGTTATGTAGCAATAGCAAAATTTATGGTTCGTTATGTTAACCCAGATTTTTTTTTTTTTTTTTTTTTTTTTAAAAGGAGCAGATAAATCAATTCCCACATGAATTTAACGTCTCCCTGCAAAGTTGTTATGTTTTCATGTTGCAAGAAGTTGACTGCCACAATGTGCAATAAACAAGCAGCTCAGACACCTTCCCTCAATCCCTCAAGGTGTTCTTGAGATATTGCATTCACAAGAATGGGACAGAGGGACGGACGGATGGACTGATACTAAGCTGTAGTTATAAAACATATCACTTTTCACTTTTCACAGAAAGTGAGACTTTTGGAAACAATGACGAAGACAACCACATTCACTTCCTGATTGGATATCATCGGTCACAACGTATCCTTCCCTGATTCGTCACGCTCCTATCACGTGACGCGTTTTCAGAATAAAACAAACGGCATCAGACTCACGGATAACGAATCACAAACAGTCATGTGATGTGTGTTTTCACGCATGTTAGAGGAAATATCATTTCGTCTGGACGGAGATTGTTTTTGTGTTAAAAACATCATTTTACAATAAAAACCTTTGAGTGTGGATGTAGCCTTCATCCCTAACTTAACTGATAATGACAGTAATGTTTTTAGTCTGACGAGATGTAAGAACATAATAAAACTCTATATTGACTTCGCTACTGTTTTTTGCTTCTTTATTAGCATGTGTAGCAAACAGAACGAGAGCTGATTGCAGTTCAAATGCTTTCCTACGATGTATTGCCGACATATTTGATAGTAAGAAGTCACTATATCATTTCTGAGGTCTTAAATTCAGTGTTTTCATCTCATCCTCTTCACTTTCAACACAGCTCTTCTTCTGTTCTTCTCACAACAACCCACTGTTGCTGCTGATTAAAACACTGGATGTTTATCGTACATGACAGCTCCAACCTGAGACAACAATATCTTACAGATGATATAAACATGTAGACAGAAGAAGCAAAAGACTGTTTGTAAAGGAAGACGAGAGATTCCTTCGCCCACCTCCAACTGATATGAGAGTATCAATCAAGCCTGCACCCATTCCTTTGATATTATCAGCGTGTTTGTACATCTAAACATAGCCACATGCATGGGGAAGTCCACAAACACACACACACAATCACACACACTTGAACTTGACTGTGACCTCTGGCTGTATGAACAGTAAGTCCTCAGTAAACAATCTTTCCATGTTTTCACCAGAGGGAGGGAAGGGGTCCCATAAAGACCGTCTTTCACTATTTAAGCCTAAACTGCACTGAGAAACGACATCGTCCATGCATGCACACACACATGAAGACGCACACACACACACCCACCCACAGGTTGGGCCCAGCTCCATATAATGTGGACAGAGCAGCTGATTCTTGGAGCTCGGGCGATAGCGTCATTTTTACACCGTGAGAACATGTGAAACACATTTCTCAAAGGAGTCCTCTCATTTGGTGTGGGTGTGTTACCATTTTTGGGGGGAAAAGGGGGGCAGGAACACACACACACACACACACACACACACACACACACACACACACACACACACACAAATACCCACAGACACCATTTAAGTCACGTTAAATATAGCTAATCTGTCATAGCTGGGTTATGAATAGACAGTGACGGGGGCTAAAGAGGATGTGAAAGGTGTTTAAAATAGTCACTTCAGATTCTCTGTGCTTTATTTAACATACTGTAACCCATTTCTTCTCTCTCTCTCTCTCACACATAGACACACAAACACACACACGGACACACACACGGACACACATCCCCGGCTGTCAGAGAGAAGGTATCGATAGCAAAGGGGGACGAGTGATGCTGGGCCAGAAAAGCACTTTATTTATTTTGCTCTCTATGAAGAGGCAGGAAGAAAAACAAACATCAGCGGGGGGAGGGCGACGTGAACGCTGCCTCTCGACTTCACAGACCAACTGAATGTTTAGATTTACTTATATATCTTTCAACGTACACCACAAACTGCCGGCAGAATGTAATATCAGAGCACTCACTTCCTAGAGAGGGAAACATCTGCAGAGAGACAGAATATATACAGTGGTCGGAAAAACATCTCCAAGCTGGACGGTAAAACAACTTATTTAAAAAAAAAAAAAAAGTGAAACATTCGTTGGTTTAAGCTTCTTATATGTGAGGATTTGCTGCTTTTCTCTGTTATAGCAAATATTTTTAATTCAACAGAATGAAAATAATTGCTAATTGCTGCTGTAGTTCCTATCTATTATGACTTAGTCTTCGTTGTCGTCTCCCGCTCATCCGGATCCGGGTCGCGGGGGCAGCAGCCTCAGCAAAAAGGTCCAGACGGCCCTCTCCCCAGCCACTTCCACCAGCTCTTCCGGGAGAATCCCGAGGCGTTCCAAGGCCAGCCGAGAGATATAATCCCTCCAGCGTGTCCTTGGTCGGCCCCGAGGCCTCCTCCTGGTGGGACATGTCCGAAACACCTCCCCGGGGAGGTGTCCAGGAGGCATCCTCACCAGATGCCCGAACTACCTCAACTGGCTCCTCTCGACATGGAGGAGCACTGGTTCTACTCCGAGTCCCTCCCGGATGATCGAGCTCCTCACCCTATCTCTAAGGCTGCGCCCGGCCACCCTGCGGAGGAAACTCATTTCGGCCGCTTGTATTCGCGATCTCGTTCTTTCGGTCATTACCCAAAGCTCATGACCATAGGTGAGGATTGGAACGTAGATCTCCCGTTATGACTTAAACTTATTTTTAATGAATTATTTGTATTGCATTTGTCATTTTTTGTACTTTGATCAGTACAAAATTAGTAGCTTAGCTCCCATGCAACTTGGTTGGTAACTAACTAACTAACTAACTAACTTGGTTAATCATCCTAAAGAAGTGATGGGGAAATCAAAGTGTAAATTTTGTCTTGTTTTTTCAATTCATTCAATCAAACTTAGTTGTTCAGCACTTGTCATGCAGGTTAGTGCAGTTCAAAGTGCTTCACAGACTGATGAGCTAGAAAGAAGAGGACAAGCTGACAATGAGATACAATAAAATAGATTTAAAAAGCTATAATAACACTAGTAAACAACAACAACAAAGAAAAATAATATTTTTTGTCATTTCCTTGGAAGGATCCCCACTCAAGCCGACCCAGAGTATGTGTGAAACGCACAGAACAAAATACACAATGCAGGAAGCTAAGTCTACATATGTTTTGTTATCAGTGACAGTGTAATGTGATTGGCTGCAACAGAAAGTCAGATAGCAGGAGACAGATGCAGCTTGTGTGTGTGTGTGTGTGTGTGTGTGTGTGTGTGTGTGTGTGGGTTGGGTTCATAATATTTTTAGTCTTTCCACGAAATCTGAAGCTGATAACAGCATGGGAAAGTGGAATCAGACAGAGCAGATGTACAGATCAACAGAACAATGTTTGTTTGTTTGTGGAACAAAAGGGAACAAATGAAAGAGAGACAGACTCAATGGAAGTCATTCTTTTTTACTTCTTGAAAGGTTTAAGTGAGAAAGCAGAAGCAGAGGAGAGTAAGGGGGTGGCCAGTAAACTGTACGGTTGTCAGGCCAAACTGTCTTTGTGAATTGAATTTCCAGACGTCCTCGACAGGTTGAGCTTGACCTCTGACCCACAGACAAATGAACCCCGACCTCAAGGAGCAGCACTGTTAGAAGGAGACTCCGTTTACACGGTAAACTGGCCTGAACGCACATCGTGCTCATAAACGCTCCACTGCCTTTTGTCTATCAGTCAGAACAATGTCTGCTTTCCTCTTCACAGCCGTACAGTATGTGTGTACATGTGTGTGTTTCTATGCTGGGCTCCGTCTCTCTGCTCAGAATATGTTTCCAGCCGCGGTGATCTCATCTGAGATGCTATCAGCCTGTTTACTGTTTCTCTGCTCCCCTGCGGCCACTACAGTGCTTACAAATTGGACAATCAAGAGCAGGTGTGTGTATGAAATACAAATGTGTGTGTGTATGTGTGTGTGAATGACTTCAACGGCCCATTTGAGTTTTTATGCAACTATATCCTCCTCCTTTCTCCCTCCTCCTCAATTCTCCACTGCAGGTGGAAGAGTGACCCCTCCCCTGGTGAAAAGCAGGGTGCACACAGACCCCCCCAGCCTGTAAACTTTAACGGTATTTTGTCACGTATTTAAGAAAACTGTTAGTGTATTTATGGAAGTGCAGGGGCCACGGGCCCACTGTGGACTGCGGTCGAAACGAGGGCCATGTTGGATTGATTAGGTGGGCCTGGGGGGGGGGGCCGCAGGTCAGTAATCATCTGACACAAACAGTTCGGAGAGCACTTCTTTTTCTGGAGAGTTATGGCATAAAATCTGGGGAGCCCAACAATGGCCCTTTCACATCAACAGTGGCACCACAGCAGATGATGCAGTATCATTTCATCATCAGTATCATTCTTGCAGATCTCTGCTTTGATACGCAAGTTTAAAATATTGTCCAGGCAGAAGAATAAGTGTTAAATGTTAAAACACTGTAGGCTCAACAAGGATGTCCATTAACCTAATCTGATGTTTTATAAAATCAGTGCTTTGTTTGATGGGTTGTTGTCCTTATCTTCACAAACTGAGACAACACTGATAAAGTGCTGGGTGACACACAGAGAGAGAGAGAGGTGCAGGTTGGTGAGATGACTGGGGGCCTTTGGGGACAGCTGGGAAACTGCACATTCATCATTTTCACAAAACACGAAATGGGTACAACATAATATTTTAAAAACAGATAAAATCCCCCTCCATCCTCCGTCCTCTTTATCTCTCTTCAGAGTGACTGTTGATTCATTAACGTTATCTGACCACTGCAGCAGGAGCGAGGGGAGCCATGAAACACACACACACACACACACACACACACACACACACACTCACACACAGACACACACAAACACAAACACACACACTCAGCGTTTCCTGAAACACATGAGCACTTACTAAGTTTCCTGTGGGAATTTATTTTCAAATCAGCTATCTGCCCTCACCTGCTGCCACTGTCAGCCTCATCCTCCAGCTCCCATCACGTCATTAACACATTTACACAGAAAACTCCCAGAGAGCCAGTCACACGCATGAAACGGTGAAGGACGGAGAAAAGGCAGTTGGATAAAGTGAGGGAGGATTAAGTGGAGGAGAGAAATAAGCAGGTGGGGAGAAAGAGATCAAGAAAAGACGAGGATGAAAACTTGATATGAGGAAGTAAGGAAAACTGACACGCACCTTAAGGCGGTTCAGTTATGCTCTGACACCACATTTGCATTGTGCACAGAACCGTTACACACGATGGCTGACAGTAAACACACACCTGCTGACTTTGGCAGGGATTTAAATTTAGTCTATTAATTATTAATTAATTTAAATTTTGGTCGATTTTCTATAAATTATATTTTAGTCCCGAAACATGATACAACATTTTTATTCAAATTTACCTGATTTTTTTTATTATTTCTGTCATATTTATCTAATAATTATCCATTTTTTGTCACGTACTTCTTTCTTATATATTTCAACCAAATGAGAGATTATCTTTTGCTTCTCAATCATATCAATGATCAGAAGAGTTTTAACTTGCAGTCACAAGTAGACAGAATTACCTTCCCAACACATATTTAATCTGCATGGCCGCATAAATCTCTCTCTTCTGACAGGGCGACAGGCAAAGCGTGTCTGCGTATTGTTTCTGCTTTCTCTACCAACTGGCTGGAAAATCGGCACTGACGCCAAACCCAACGAGGATATTTGTGTTAAAGTTAAATTTCACGCCGTATTGAGAACTTGTCTCAAATTGAGGATCTTAATGTTGACTGACAAGCAAGCAAAGCACACAAACATTCAACTGCAGTCTTTTAATAGGGAGTTCAACTGGTCGACCCTTTGACTGGGTGAGTTAAGTAACTTCTTTATGGTTATATTTTCCGTTTTTGTTTTTTTTGTCAAGGTTTTTAAATTCGTAACTTTGTCAGGTTGGTTTCTCAGTAAAATAAATGTTGTATCTTTATAGATTTTCTTAGAAACCATCATATTAATAGTTTGTCAACAAAAATGTACTGTTACAATTTTCAGTGCCCGGCAAAACAAACACATACACAGACAAGGATGTGGCCGTCATGCATCGCAGCACTAACACTTAATACCCCAATTTTCTAGCACTTAAATAGCAAATATGACACTGAAAGAGTCTGAGTCAGCTGAATACTTAATGCACACACACACACACACACACACACACACACACACACACACACACACACACACACACACACACACACACACACACACACAACACACACACACACACACACACACACACACACACACACGTGTTATCAGCAGGGAGACCAGATCAGATGAAAGCGGTGTCGCTGTTGATACTGAGCCGATAGCATCAGGACATTAACACATAAACTCAGGGCCAAATGACACTGAAAAGGACAAGCGATTACCAGTTAGTGTCATCAAAACATTCCACATGGTCGCTCTGCGTGCGTGCACACACACACACGCGCACACATACTCTCTCTCACACACACACACACACACACATACACGTTCTGTCGGCCCATCAGAGGTGTGTGTTTTTGAAATGTTCCTGCAATGTGTCCAGTGTGTAAGATAAGACAGGAGTAGTGTAAACAGTAGAGTGTGTGTGTGTGTTGAATGTAGTGCCTCCACATGTTGAGCATAGGAAACAGATGCCTCACCCCTGGCTATATGAGAGAGAGAGAGCGAGAGAGAGAGCGAGAAAGAGAGAGAGAGAGAGAGAGGGGTTGTGTTTGTATTGGAGCTGTTTAGGAGCGACTCTTGTGCAGTCTTGTGGCTGTTGTTCCACATTGTTCCACAGCCCAGACACCCAGAGGGGTACAACAAGCAGCGGCCATTTTCAGTGCTTCATGCTGACCTTTGCAAATTCTTCTCGTGGCAACGGCAATCTGGGCGCCAAAGGTTCTCACAGTCTGAACTTTTACCCATTGAAATACACAGGGAGAGTCAGACTGGTACAGTATCAGAGTTAAGAGCAGAGTTAACTCATAACAGCTCCAGCTGACAGACAGTCAGTTTCCACTGGTGGCACCACACTGCAAACACACACTAAATTAGTGTAAGTTTTCCTATATGTTCTTTATCTGTTCAGCTTTTGACAGAGAGGTGTTACCTCTCCACTTATGTCAATGAGGCTCTATAAAATTCAGCAGAATCACATAACACAGCCCCCAAACTTGACCCCTCAACATTACTCTGGCACACACTCAACCGCAACTCAACAAATTTTATTCCCAAGATCATGGAAAATAATTCCGCAGCTATTTCTATTGTGTGCTTTCTTGTCCGTTAACAATAACTGATGAAACTACCGACAGCTAAAGTGACTACAAACAAACTTTAAGAATAAAAATGACTATTCCTGTGGTAAGTTGCTGTGGTATAAACTTATACACACCTCTTAGTGTGTGTATTCTCTCACACAGTGTTGTAAATTCCCTTCTGTTTTTCCTTATGAGCCCCCTGTTATTTCGTTATCCTGGGTCCTGTGTTGTTATTTTTAGCCAGGCAGCCTTTTGGTCAGCCAGGTTGCACTGTAGGGTCATAGGGTTTGGGAGTTAGTGTAAGGGAGTTACTATAGTAACCAACAGTGATGCTTCTGCTTTCCCTTCGTGAACAAAGAGTGCGTTTGTGAAAACTGTAAGTTATTATTTCATATATTTCACTTTTGTATGTAGGTTCTGTTACGCGGCCTTGACCTCTATGTTTCTGAGCTGGTTCTATCAATGTGTGTTATTTGACTCACTCTTGGTTGAGCTAATGCTAGCCAATTAGCCATGTTACAGTGCATGCGTTACATGTGTGTGTGTGTGTGTGTGTGTGTGTGTGTGTGGAATGCTAACTAAGCTATTCTATTTGCTATTTTTTGTTTGAATAGCCATCATGGTATATTGCTAGAGCGATGAAGCCTGGTGCCTTCAGTATCTGAATCTGTTTAAAAAATATTGCATATTTTATTCTGTCTTACAGTAAAGCGTTCCCAGTTCAATTCATTCAGTCAATAGATCATTCATCATCCATGGCAGTGTTATACTGAAGATGTATCTGTTCTGCTGCCAATCGTCTTATTCCAAACAAAGAACAAAGAGCGAGAGCTGTTCCCTGTGTGTGCCTTCACTCTCTGACCGGAGTTGCTGTAGTGGATAAAGTGGTCCCAGCATTGTACATCACCCCCGCCACTGCAGAAACATTAGAGAGATGCAATAAACCTGAAGGGAGACCAGTACGGTGCATTCATGGTCATCATGTACGTGCAAAGTTACAGCTGATGACGATGTTGTAAAAACATAATGATCTCGCCCTTCACAACCCTGATGTCAGTCCCATCAAACTGTCCTGCAATCAGCTTCAACTTGTGGGATCTTTCAGGTCCATGATGTTATCAGGACCAAAGGCGGCACAGACCAGACCAGATTTCTTTCCTTCTCTCTCTACTCTCTCGTGTTCTACATGTTCCTTCCCACCGTCTCTGCCTTCCTCCCGCCAAACTAAACGGATCCATCCCAGTGACGGTGCCTGAGGGTGCACTAACTCTGCCCTTACACTTCTGCTCCAACCCTTCCTGTGGAGCTGCAGTGGGAGTCGCTACAGGAAGTCTTCATCTCAGAGGACGGCCCCTCTTCCTCCTGAGAAAGTGGGATGAATTTGAGGGTTGAGAGTGAAAGAACCGCAGAGTTAGACTGGTAAATACTGACATGCACAGCTGATTGTTGATGTTTTAAGGCAGCAGTTCCAAAATGTTGGATGGTGGTCTTCCTGGATTGCGAGTGATTTAACTTTGCAAAGGAGCCTTGACTTACCTTAACCCTTAACCTTAACTTGTTTTTCTTTTCTTTATCCCTTTTAACTAAGCAACCACTTCGTTTTCTTGTCCTTGTTATTACTGACCTATGAATATGTTGTGTTGTAAACGTGTTTTGGAAACCTGAATAAACTGAAAATGGCCGAAACTGCAATTACAATCCATTTAAACTCTGCTTTTTGAGAGTTAAACACACTTTTTGTCACAATACTAAACCCCAGATTACACCTCTATGACCTTCTAAATTCATATTTATTAGTACAATATCATCCATCCATCTATTAGCTATGCTCTTTCTCCTTTGAGGGTTGCATTGGGGGCTGGAGCCAATCCCACTGAGTGAGAGGTGGGGTACACCATGGAAACGGTGCCAGTCTATTACATTCACATCTACGGGAAATGAGAGCACAGCAAGTACGGAGTGGTTTCGGTTTGGTAATCGTTATGCAACTAAAACACTTTTGGTAAAGATTGTGGTTCAGATTGAAAAAAAGAAAAAGATCATTAATTGTCGGCCAGTGACAGGACATGAAATTTGATCATGTGCATGAAATTCATCACACATGTTTCCCAAGGTCCAATGTTTCCTGCACTGGCACTGAACGTTGGCACTGGCCGTAGATCACGTGCTGCAGAATCTTTCAACACGATCGTAACTCTTCGGGCTGCCGGGCTGGTGCAGCCAGAGGATAGACCGGCGGGTAATCTCTGTTAAGGAGAGGCTCCTGCTGGGGGATGGTTAAATTTTGGTAACAGGCTCAAACTTTTAAAAAGCCTGATTTTAAATTCAGCGGAACACTTTCAAAAGGAAAGGTAAGCTGCCGACCAGCGAACAGGTGGGTGGTCATGTGTTTGATGCATGCGGGTATGTGTATACTAATAAATTTTATCCAGAAACCTCATTGTTTCCTCATCACGGTCGAGTACAACTTCTGTCAAACTCTCTGTAATGCTGCATAAATCAGTGGAACCACTTAATACTTCATCTGCCGCTGCTGGCCGAAGGCCTTGGCATCTACAGCCCCGAGTTTCCAGCATTTCAGCTGTATGAGCATGCATAAACATTCTGAGTTATGAAAATGTGCACCTGCGCACACACACACACTGCACATCATCAACACATGCACAAAAGCACTGTAGACCAAACTATAAAGTCATTCCAGCAGTGTAGTAACACAGGGTTAAATAATTCATCTGTGCACCCAGCCTCAGAACAATAGAGCCAGTGTGATCTGAGGTATGTACTCTGAAAAAAAAAAATCTGTCACTCTAATTCACTTTCTGTTTCCCAAACATAAAACACAATCTCTTTTCTGTCTCTACACCACACGTTATTGTACAAAAGCCTCAAAACACAGAAAAGTGCTCCGCACACACTAACTGGAACACTCCTCTAACTATGACTGCAAACAAGCTCAACAATTCACAAGAAACAAAAGCACTTTCTGTACGCGAGCGACAGTTGGCAGTGAGCGCGATGCAGAACAAACGACAGGAGTGTTTTTGAGTTTCCCCCAGGCACACTCACTGAGACTTAGTGGGAAATATTTTCCTTCCTATCACACACACAATTGCCTGAGGGTGTTTCCCTGAATCTAAATATTCAAAGAATCCTTTGTTTTGATAAGATAACAGTTTAGACTCAGAGGGAGGCAGCGGCTCGAGTGAGGCACTAATGCAGCAACAACAATGGCTCTTTATGTATCAGTAAACTGTGATAAAAGCTTCTCTCGTTGTCTGTATGTGTGGTAATGAGTTTATTATCCACACAGGCACCAACACTCAGATTATTACTCCGCAGTATTCCTCCATTTTTCGCTCTAAATCTCCCTTAACTTTTCCATTGCAACCTACAGCTGGCGCTCTCAGCCTCCATTACCTTTGTAGACAGGATCATGTTGTCGTGTAAAGTCAACTCTTCCAAAACCTGACTGATGCTGGGAAGCAAATCAAAGCCACTGGCACACCTCCACAATAAAAACAGCAAACATTACTTCTAATCCTTATATAACGGAAGGAAGTGGAAGATCTTTCTGTAACAATTAGAGCTAAATCTGCCATTTAAAGGATGAATGAGAGGCTATAAAGCTGAAGTCAAAATTGCCCTTTGTGACTCTACTTGTTACTGATAAAAAATATATCATTACTGTGCAAAACTGCTTCTCTGATTGAAGAGGACACATGCAAACTGTGGGTTCACTTTATAAACACGAGCAGCTATCAAGCCTTTATTTGGTAGTGATTTATGCAAATGGAAAGAGCCAAACAGATGACGTGGTAGCTGAACTAGAGGGATATTCCCAAGGGAGGAGAGACAGAGGAGAATAAATTACAGATTGGATAGGCGACATACAGTAACTTACTTTGACAGCCCCTTAAACTGTTGTTTGCTTTAAATTGTTTTATTAAATTATTTTTTTCTTTTTGTTGTTTGGTTGCTTTGGTCAGAGGAGAGAAATCTAATACCATACTGTCAAATAAAAGAATATAATAAAATTTAAGCAATTTTAATTTACAATTAATCATCTGTTCAACATTTTTATTTTAACAACGGATCAAATGTTAAAGGGGTATGCTCTGATAACGTCTTATGTCTTAGTGACTTTCAGTTCAGTGTTTTGGTTTTCCAGCCCACTATCAGTGTCATTGTTTTCATAAAGCCAGTTCCAGGCCACAGTAGGCAGACATTTTTCAGTGGAAAAGCTGTGATAAACCCACTGTACACTGCCTGCCTGGTACCAGATGGCAGAGAGCCAATGAGCAACTTGCTGGCTGAACAAAGCGGAGCCAGATATATTTCTCAGGAGATGGAAAACCGAGCTAAAAGGACACTTGAAGGTCTCTTATAGTATAGAGGTAGATGTCCATGTGTTGTTTGATTATAGATCAGGTCTAGGTTCTATATTAATACTGTGAAAGTATCAAAGCGCTCAGTCCACAGAGAAATGCAGAAACTGAGCCTTTATATGAGCTGTCAGGATTTCTGTAACTTTGTGATGTCACAATAAAGGTTGATCACTCAGAAAACAGTCAGCCAATCAGAAGAGAGGCTCAGAGCCTCCTCTCTTCTGATTGGCTCACCGACCTCTTGTTACTAGAGCTCCAGAGAGAAGCCTGAGAGAGGAGAACTACACTGAGATGGTTTTTGGTTCTTAAAACCAAAATATGGAAATATGGAAGTGTTGCTCCCCACTGCTGGAAACTTAGGTAAAACGTTTGCCATGCCAATTTAATGAAGTGGTAATACGTCAGTGTTGTGTTTACAGCTGGTTGCACTGCCCCCAAGTGGCCGAAAAATTTATTAATGCAGGTTTAAGTAAAAGTACAGCTTAGTATTATGAGAAAAACCTTGCACTTGTAATGCAGAGATTCCACTTTCAGACTGTTATATTGTTATATATACAAAGCAATTTAATGTTGTAACTTTTAACTGATTTGTATGCAGTTAAGTTGTTTAATATTTGAAATGATGACTAAGTTTTAATGTAAGAGCTTGTAAATAGTAAATAGTAAGTAGAATATAATGAGAATATTTTAAGTAAACTGTACTGACACACTGTCAATGCACTGTAAGATGCTGCACAACCTGCTTTGTTCATGTATTTGATTTCCATGATGACATTTTGAAAAAGAAAGTTAAAGAGGGGGGCACAGGGAGGAAGAACAGAGGAGCAAAGATGCAGATCTGGATGGGGTTAACCTTGAGTGGACCTTGCGGGTGGGTGGTATAGAACCAGACCGGCTTCTTTACATACTTGAGTTAAAACCTCGTTAAAAGCCAATTAGGCAAAATAATAATCCACGCCAAATTAAACAGAAACTCGCAATCTGCCGCTCTGCCTTCTACCAAAATAAAAATGAAAGGAGATCATTTTGAACAAAGGAAATATGATCTCAAGTAACATTTTTTTTTTCCTCCTCAGAGCGTATGTGTCTGTGTGTCTGAGCAGAGAGGCTGGTTCCCAGGCTTGCGGACCACCGGAGTGAGCGGGTCGAGCTCCGAGGCAGTAAAAGCCCCAGGCGCTGTCAAAGAGACAAGAACTGGATCAGGTCCTCTTTCAGTGGGACAGTTTATGTGACGAACACTAGGGGCCATGTTGGAAATTTAAGGGAGGCTAATTGCTGGAATTCCAACAGCCTCAACGAATAAAAGCAAGTGGCCATAAAAGCACATGGTAGTGATTAGGCCACGCCGATAAGCATCTACAGTATGTTCCTCTGTCTTTCTCTTGCTAAAATGCACACCCACAAAGCTATGTAAAAAGAAAAAAAATAGCTGCAAAACAGCCCTTGACAGATAAGCATCTGATAAACACACAACCAAAAAGAGCTGAGGAACACCTGTGGTCATGACATCATACAGGTGTGGTAACAGTTAAATGCATGGCTGTCTTCCCTGCTAAAAGCCTCTGATAAACAGTTTTCTCGCGGCTGAATCAACACTGACAGTTACCGTATGTACACGCAACCACACAAAGACCCTATGGTGGGAAGATTTATTCGGCATGATTGACAGTGTCAGCATCAAATTACTGAATGATATCTCTGTTGTTAATTGGATAGTTGAATCGGCAGAAGGTAAGCATGATTTAAAGCTCCATATTTCCCTCGTCTCCTGTGATTTATTTGAAGTGTTGATCCATAAGAAGATATATTTGTGGTTTTAAGAACCAAAAACCATCTGGTGGGTCCAGGTGGGTGGGGCTTGGGGCAGGGCTGAGAGCAGTGACTGCTTTGTTGTGACATCACAAAGTTCCAGAAGTCCTGACGGCTGGTTTTAAGGCTCAATTTCTGAATACAATTTCTGTGGACTGAGGCTTTGATACTTTCACAGTATTAATATAGAACCTAGACCTGCTTTATAATCAAACTACACATGGACATCTACCTTTATACTATATGGGACCTTTAATTTAACTTCATTAGCATTAACACTCATAGTTGCGATCACTTCAGATACAAAATTTCTTAATGACATGTTGAAACACACCATTAACATCTGGAGCTTTTAGATGTAACTCCTCCCTCAGTTTCTATCTGGACACAGTGGGATTGAAAAGTGTCAGATTTCAATTAATGATTCAAGGCACATAAGCTAATGATAGTAACTTTAAAGATGGGTTTAATACCAGAGTCACAGTAGTGAAGTATTGTGTTGTACCATGGAATACTACTCGATATAAAATGTAACCAAGAAAAGGAGGAAAACAAAAAGTGGAAATGTGAATTGTATCTGTTTACTGTATTTAAGTTATTTGTGGTTATAAAGCCAGAGACACACCACCCGCAACGCCCGTCAACATGTTGACATTCCCACCCATGAGTACTCATTCATTTGTTTACCTGCACCCACCTTCAAACTCAGCCTTCATTCTGATCTCAACTACACACTTTGGTGATTACATCTTGCATGTTGTGACGCTACAGTGGTGCCAAACATCTGTCCACTGACTCACACACACACGTAAACACCTGCCAAAGTCCTCACCTTCCACCTCTGTGGTAGTTCCTGCTACGCACGCACGCACGCACGCACGCACGCACGCACGCACGCACGAGGTGAAAACAGTACCAGCCACATGCTGTCGAGGATGATAACAAGACAAACAAGTGTTTCCACCAGGGCCAGGGCAGTTCTTAGCATACTGAAATAACCTCCAATTACCTCTTCATTCAGAAAGAGATGCTCATCATTTGTGTGTGACAGCCTCTTTGTCGTTTCAGTACAAATAAACGTCAGACTCTGGGCTGTTACAGGTTCAGCCAAATGATATATATAGGCATTGCTGTTTCTCCTCTTTGCATTGGAGATGTACTATTCTCACCAAAATCTGTTCATTTTCTTGTAATCTACCTTTTCTGAATTGCCTCTTCTAACGTTTTTCAGGTTCTTTGTTGTTCTGTTTTTACATTTTTTTAGAAATCTGTTTGGGTTGTCCTCCTCTGCTTTGTCAGAACTGTTATAAATACAACTTTTACTGAGTGTTAGCCCGCATGGCTATGAGCTAACTTCACACTAAAACTCTACATCACACGCCCGCAGCTCCTTCACAATAAAAGCTTTCCAGCTCCAACAATATTCACCAAACTGCTTCAGACCTTCAGCTTCATTGACCTGTATTGTTAAAGAGAAATTGTACTTTTGAAGTTCCACCTGTCAAGGTGTAGTAGGTATATATATATATATATATATATATATATATACATATATATATATATATATATATATATACATATATTGCATATATATACTGCTAATCGTGTAGCAACAAAGATGTATTTGTGGTGGAGCATCTACAGTGGCTTCTCTATCTGCTGCACAGCTCATCTTGCCACTGATATATGGTACACGATACTCTGCTGCTGTATTTGAGGTGTACAAACACACATTCTTGGCCACAATTTCTGTCCGCAAATCCAGATGAAGACCCGCAAAACAACCTCAAGCAACAGAACCCCACCCCTGTGCCACACACAAAAAAAGAACTTACACAAGTGAAAACGCCGTGACCTGCTTGTTCATTAAAGAAGGGATCAACACTCTTAACAGGCTAAATCAGTACCATGTGGCGCGCAGGGAGCCTCCCTGCCCTCTGCTCTTCAATATAGTGGGATGAACATCAGAAAGGATGGGCTGACGAGATACATATGTCGAACACTGCATTACCACATGTGGGTGTACAGCAGCAATCTCTTTAGGTCAGAGATCTCAAATTTTTCAGCCCGAGATCCAAATTATGTCTAAACAGTGATACCATGGGAGCAAGATTTATTAAAGCGTACATTTCTTCCATCAAGCGTAGACACTCTGGGTTCTGAGAATATACTTAGGGGTTGTTGAATTTAACGTCTAGGCAATCTTAACTGATACATTTGCTGCTCTAAAGTCTTAAATCCACCGAGATCCAGGTACTGCAGTTTAGTCTACGTGGCTAGAATTTTAAGCAGACATTATTGCTGTGTAGGCACTCGAGCCGTTCCTCTTTGGAATGTCTTTGTCTGTTTTCCAGAGGGGAAACCGTATCCCCGGTATTCCTGCCTCCGTTAGGGCCATCGCAGAACGCCAGAGAGAAAGCGAGCCCAGCCTGCCCCGGCACATACCTCCGGCCTCCCTCTTATTGGAAAACTGGGATAGCGCGCGGAGGAAATGCCTGGCATATTCCCAGAACAAAAGGGGCGATCTAGACATCGGGGGCAAAGAGGAAAATATATTGAGTTAAAATTAAAGACATTTTTGTCATATTCAATCTGCAAAGTCCAAAATCAGAATCAGATGAGGTTATCCAGGCGGCAGAAACAAGAGGAGCTGGGTGATACTTTCAGCCTGGTTTGGATACAGCTCTAAGCGGTTCAGACACATATGTGAGTGAGTGAGTGTGTGTGTGTGTGTGTGTGTGTGTGTGTGTGTGTGTGTGTGTGTGTGTGTGTGTGTGCGTGTGTAAGTTGGAAGTGTGTTGTGACTTGTGAGTGGTGTAGACATTAAGTGGCTGACATTAGATCCAGTCTTTGCGGGCTGGTCCACTCGCGTGCCTGCTGATATGAGTGTGGGTGTAGTCGTGCACGCGTACGCGAGTGCTTTCCAGAGCGTGCACCTGTGTCATATAAATCCACCATGAGCTTGCTCCCGTAGCAGCGCTACATTTCCAATAACAGTCACAGAGAGGGCTGCAGGCGAGGGGTGGAGAGATGGCTACTGTACATTGCTGTAATAGAGCACAGCTGTGTGTGTGTATGTGTGTGTGTGTGTGTTTGTATGCACGTGTGTTAAGACCATCAGAGAGGTTCCACAGAACGAGGGAGGGAGAAGGTTGGCGAGCTGCTTGTAAATTTAAGAAATTGGCTTTTGATTGCATTTGGCTGCAGCTGAAACAAAGTGAATCACTGTTTGATGGGAAACAAAAAAAAAACAACCCAAAAAACACGGACAAAAGATGTCTTATTATCTGCCTGTCTTCATCTGTCAAAAACCAAAGTCTACCTCTTATCTGTCCACGAAGCCTTTCTGTATCTACAATAAAATATCATCAAATGTTCTTTTCCAAATTATTAAGTTGTAGAGAAAACATTTCTTATACTGTAGTGTGCTGAAAAACACGCATGACAGAAGAGAGGACCGACTTTTTAAATAATAATAATAATTTTAATAATAATAAAAAAAACAAAAATCATTTCAGACGTTTTGATTCTGCACCAAATACGGTTCCCTGAATTTCAGTATTGATTTCAAATCATGAAGAAGACAAAGGTCTTAATTGTAATGTTGTCACACATGAGCTGTCACTACAATAGTCTACTGAGAAAATTGTGATTTAGTTCAAAAACTTTCAAATCAAAGATCATCAATGAACCTGAGCATCGCCAGCTTTCAGTCGTCGACAGCTGTGTAATGGACACGTTTCACTCGGTAACACTGAAAGTGTTGAGGTTTGTTACACAGGCCTGAAACCTACAGCCACAACCTCCAGTTAACAGATAAATTCAGTATAAGCAGTTTGTGTTGGCTTTTAACGGTTCCCAGACACATTCATGATAAATGTTTCAGTATTATGTTGATGACGTTTATTAATGCGAATATGTTAATTGTTTGTATATGAGCTTAAGTATTTGGACACAGGCTTGGTCCAAGGTGTCTTCGCTTCGCCTATGAAAATTAGAAAAGTACAGATACATGTATAAAGAAAGAAAACAAAGACAAGGAGCAAAGAAGAGAGAAGGAGAACAGAGGCAGAGAGAGCATGAGAGAGAGTACAGAAACTCCTCGCCATCACAACCTAGCAGCAGGCTGTGTGAGGGCCCAAGATGCCTCTCTGTGTTTTAACTCTGTGGTTTCACTCCGGAGTTCTTCTTCTCTCCTGGGAAATAAAAACATTCTTGTTTTCCCTCCAAATGAGCGTTCTGGGGGCAGCCAGATGTGCAGGAGGAGAGGAGGAGGAGTAGGAGGAGGCTGCTCTCCTCTCAGACTAAACTGAGGGGCTGGGCGAAGGGACCTCCAACACCAGCTCCTCTCCTCCAGGAGAAGCAGCCCGCAAGCTCGCCTTTAACCTCTGACCTCTCACCCCTGACCTGAGGGATGGGGAGGGAGGAGGAGGAGGCTGGGCTAGGAAGAGTGCAGGGAATGTAAACAGCCAATCACCACATACAGAGTGACTTTTGGAGTAAGTGTTTTTTTTTAGCCTTGCTGGAGCAAAGCCCAACAGATGATGCAGAGAGTGTCCTTCTTTCAGTCTATCTGCACATATGCATAAATATCTATGTGTGAATGCACTGCAGGGGCTGCCTGCTCTCCTATCTTTTTATTTTGGCCTCGCTCTCTCCCCGAGGTAATTGAGAGAATTGCGTCAGCCATCTATTCCGGCCCGCTGGACGATGAGGAGGAGAATACCATCAATCCTTCCGGGACCTCGCGAGAGACCACCGGCTAACATGGAGGAGCTGTCGGGGAGGAGGACATGGGTTCGAGCCCTGAACCATGGGTGGAGAGACAAAGAGAGGGAGGAGGGGGTAGGAGGGAGGGAGGGAAAGATGCAGGCAGATAAGAAGGTGAGGGAGAGTGGGATAGAAGGGAGGAGGGGGGGGAGGAGGGGGGGGGGGGGGAGGGGGAGAGGTGTTAAGAAATAGAGGATGATACTAGAGTTGAGAGAGGAGTCTGAGGTAAGGAGAGAAAGGAGGAGGGGGAGGGTGAAGGAGGAAAGGAAGGATGGAGGAAGTCTCTAGGGAACAAACTTAGTACAGGACGTCCTAATGTGGTGGAATGCTACTTTACTTTCTTCATCTCTCCCTCTGTAACCGACAACTCAATGTGAAAACTAACTGGCTGGAAGACTTTTTGTTTATCTTTGTTCAATCAACATGTTTCAGCACAGCCTCTATACTAATACACACAAAGCAAGATGGCCGAGTCTTTATCCACCCTCCGAAACAGACTAGAAACAAAGATGAAACCAAATGTCCAGACTAAGCTGCTCTTTCAAACTTGTGGACCAGTGTCACCATTACACAGACAATTTACCCTAATAATTTGCACTTGTACATTGTAATCCCTAGTTTATGCAATTAACTGGCCGTCTTATGAATCTGCGGAGAGCTCAGCTGAGGGTTTCATATGATCATTTAACAAAAGCTGTGTCCCAATTCTGGGGTTGCATCCTTCGGACGCTGCATTTGAAGACCAACTGCATCACAGCTGCGCGATCAGGCTTTCTCATTTCAAATCATGTTAATGGGTATAACATTGCACACTTGCACGACGGTACTAAGCTAACACAAAATCATCAGCGTAAAGAAACCATTCAGAAAATGCCCTGAGAAGAACTTGGTATTGGCTATCTCCATAGTAGTAACTGAGGTGGGAAGTCCTGTCTCGCAGTATGTATGTCCAGAGACTGCGAGGGCCCAGTACGCAAGTTCAGAGAGTGGAGGTTTGGCTTCAGAGGATGTTGCGCGACAAAGATATTTTTAGTAGTAGATAGTTCGGCTTATTTGACGTGGAGTTGTGGGATGTACTTATCTATAGTCAGTGTATTGCCTGTGGTAGATTCAGATCAGCGCAGTCGCAGTTTGGAGAAGCAGTAATAGCACCGGCACAGAAGCTGAGCAAGTGTGCTGCTGTGGACAGGGACATCATGTGTTTTAGCCACATTTAAAAAAAAAAATGTCCACAGAAAAAAAATGTCAGATGAAATGTACACTTTATTTTGAATAATATCAGCTCTTTCTTTTGCCATCAAACAGCCCCTTCTTTTGGAACTACCGTTTGTGAACCGTTGAACCGGTCCTACTTGAGCGGAGGAATACTGCGGTTCTGCGGTGGAACTGTCTCAGACAACCCCCACGTCAAAATAACCTGAACTTTCACTTTAAGAAACAAGTAAAGATCCTAAGTAATCTCAAAAGCTTGCATCAAAGAAAGATGAGTTTAGTGAGTTGAGTTCCATTCATAGTTACAGTTATACGAGTATACAGCTGACTATATTTGTGGTAGCTTTTGTTATGTAACATTTGTTGTGAGTCTTATTTTGAAATTTCTATGTTGGAAGTACGACATCCTTTAAAGAATGGAGTGGACTTGCGTTTCTAGTCCTCAGTGATAAAGATCTATCCTGTAATACACTCCTATAGCTCCTAGTTAACTAGTGACGTGGCAACGACACACACTTTCCACCACTCCGACCCAATAAAAATGCCCTCTCTCTTCTACCTCTACCCACAGTGCAACAGTCCAAGGTCACTCTCACAACCTCTCACACTCAGTTGGGGGATTGCTGAGAGTCAGATAGCCCGGCATGGCATTCTTCTCGGCAGGAAGCAGCTCTTTTCTCTGCGCTCTCAGACCTGGCATGCTAGGAAATCAATGCACTGCCCCCATAAAAGCCCTCACTTCCTGTCTATACAGGAAACAGTCAGTCACTCGCTCGCTCCTGATATCCTGCAGGTCTCGCTCTGTCTGTGAGATTGTTCTGCCAATCAAAACATGTTTATCAATCAAAACAAGCACAAGAATGTGACCTTATCGGTACGTCATTTGTTGTCAGAGAGGGGGCGCTGAGATTGACTCATGTTGTGTGATGAATGCAGTGTAAGGCAATAAAAACCACGGACCTGTCAGTCGTTAGGGAGCTGCATCGAAGGGTTAACCCTGTACACAAAGTTCAAATCAGACATCTCTTTACTCCTACACACACACGCAGTTTCACACAGTCTTTCCTTCCTTCCCTTTTTTCTGTAGCTTTTCCCAGTGTTTCCACCTCCAGTTACTTTTTCTATTGTTTCTGTTCTTTTGACTTTATTCTTTATTTTACAATCATTCAACCTCATCTGTGCCTTTTTCCCAGCAAGTCTGGGTCTCATGTTACCTGTTGTAACAAACATATTAGCTGACATAAAATGAAATGGAGCGCTAACAATAAACTCTACTCCTACCGCCTGTAAGCAATCAGCACCTGGTGCCTGAGTGTGTGTGGAAGAGAAATGACACGTTTAAGACGGACAGACAGAATGCCCAGTAGCATCTCTTGTGGGAATAATTTCATTCTCCCCAACATCACTAATCCCTACAATTCTGCCATATTACTTCGTCCCACCAACTCCCACACCAGACGTGCTAATCCACCGATGGTTATAAACCGGTTGGATAGTTGTCAACTCTGTTTCCTTTTATGGTGAAATATACCCCCCTCCCTCCAAATCATTCACCCCCCCCCACCCCCCACCCACAGCTGCTGAGCTCTTATTTATGGGCTGAACCTGGAGCCTGGGATTATGGCAACATTTGACCTCCCACCTTCGACCCTCCAGGACGACCCTGTGCGCCATTAAACTGCCGCTCTTCTGCTATTATCCAACTTGATGACTCACTTAAGGGGGATCCCAGGTAATATGAGAACAAGACGGCAGATCTACCTGCTGTAAGGGCAGCTGAGGAAAATGGCCGCCAATTAGAGGAGAACGGCCCTCGGATGCCAGCAGAACTATCGCTTTCCATCACTGCTGGTCGCTACCCGGTGGCATCTCGTGCGAAACATCTGCAGCAGGTTTATTTAAAATGTGAAGAATCCAATTTTAACAATGCCATATGCAGCACAAACACTCACACACACCACTTATTATTTTTTCTCCTCACTTTCTTTGAATGGAAGCTTTGTTTGAGCCACCACCATCGCATCAGGATCTTATCTGCTGTAAGATGCATTCAGGGCATTCGTGCAGCAGAAAGTGCAAAGCTTTTGGGCATGTGAGGAAATAAAATCCTGCTGGAAAACTGATTTTCTCTTTTTAAAAATTCAAGATTTTTCAGTTATGGCTACTACTACTGAGCAAAACATCTTTACTTAAATAAAGTGAAAGTGATCGACTGTCAGATTTCTGGATTCCTGTGTTCGGAGATCTCAGTAAAAACCATTAGGAGGAGCGAAGTTGTTTGCACAGGTGATCGGATATGAGCGTCTGCACTCCAAACCCCAAATATATGTAAATAGACAACTAGAGAAAAACCAAAAACATTTTAGTTTAATTGGAGGATATACCGAATGAATGAAGTTGTCATAAAAAGCTAATAAAAACAAGAA
This sequence comes from Seriola aureovittata, assembly GCF_021018895.1. Lineage (NCBI taxonomy): Eukaryota > Metazoa > Chordata > Actinopteri > Carangiformes > Carangidae > Seriola > Seriola aureovittata. Next base: position 26,084,316 of record NC_079369.1, read on the forward strand.
GGAAAGAAGAAGAAGAACCTGCGAGAGCAACGTGAGCTGCAGCCGGCGCCCCACCTGGCCTTGCCATGTTTATTATTACCATTATCCAGTGGTAATGGGGAAAAGTTGAAACAAACACTGGTGCACCTGTTAATTCCACCCCCCCAAGGGAAACGGGCCCACAAACTCTCCAGCTATTTCCTGTGGCCTTGGGGAGGGTTGGGCGCGGGATGGGCAAGCAGAACCAGATGATGGGGTGTTTGGAGGTTGTGTTCAGGCCGCAGGGGCAGGGAGTACAGGGTGCAGGGTGTAGTGGCCGTCAGGGAGGTGGTGTCAGGAGGTAAAGGTCAGGGTGGGGGTGGGGGGGTTGCAGGGCCACACCCGGTAGGACAAGAGGAGGCTGGGAAGGAGGGAAGAGTGGAAAAGGACCTGAGTCCTTCATGTGAATCTGTTCCAGACCTGCAGCTAAATGACAGTATATTGGATCCAGACATGAGGAGGAGGCAGAGTGTGAGTGTGTGTGTGTGTGTGTGTGTGTGTGTGTGTGTGTGTGTGTGTGTGTGTGTGTGTATGTGTGTGTGTCTATATGTGATATGTGTGAATCTGTATGAACATATCACATTAAGAGACTCATTTGAGCGTCACGACTGATCTGCACAAGTCTGGGCCCATTGATGTCGACAGTCTGGAGATAAAAATCATGGAGTACAGCATGTAGTTGGCGGATTTGCTGCAGTAACAAAGGAGTTTGTGTTCCTGCAGGAGCATCAGCCAGGGTGTTGTTTTCTGCACTTACTCTGTCATTTTGTGGGCGACCCCCTGTTCATGTTGGTGGTTTGAGTAATCTTAAAGGATCATTTTTATTTGGGTAATAAATTAAGAGTGAGACGATCAGACAGGTTTAAATAAGCTGTAATTTGTAGGTAAAACAGAGAGTTGGTTCACCCAAAATGTTTGTAACAATCCATCACTGCACGGGACAAGATGTCATACTGCAAATGAAGGAGGGAAGCTAAAAATTCGCCTTTTCTTTCTCTTTGAAATAACCTTTTGTAACATATCTAATGTGGTGAATATATAAGTTGTAATAAAGCAGAACTATCTTTTAAAGTCCGTTCGTTGCTTTACTGTATCGCCATCTTCACATGAGAGATCGTTTACCTTTGGGTCCTCAGGCTTGGAGCAGAGATAAAACCTTCAGCGCTCACTGACAAACACAGAGACTCTCCCTCGGCCCACCTGCCTGCTTCCCTTCGGTGTGAAAACATGATTCTTTCACCCTCATCCTCCTCCACCCCCTTCTGCTCCCTCTCTTCTCTCTTCCCCCCTGCTGCTCTGAGCTGAGGGGAATTAGAAAGCATAACAGCCTAGAGGTCCTCTCTCATGGAACACCCAGGTCGCGCTCTTCTTCTTCCCTCCCCTTCCCTCTGCTCCACCTCCTCTGAGCTTCCTGCTCACACAGCAGGCCCTTTCTTCTCCTATAGGCCTGTGTTTCAGGAGGAGCCAGTTCACCAGCGCACCACACCGGTGAAGCAGGGCCATAAAGTAAAAGGGCGGCGGGGGGGTGGGGGGGTGGGGTGTCTGAGCTGCGGGGATGGACCGGGCTGTGAAATTGAGCATGGCAACACTAAATCCATCAGAGAGCGGAGAAAGAGGGGATTCACATAAATATAGTTTGAAGAAGACAGGGAGAGGGCGGAAAGAGGAAACATAAGGGTGGTGGGAGAAGGAGGTGAATTAGCGCTGCATGGAAAAAATGAAGCTGCCTCATTTATTTCAAAGAGACGACCGCAGGGATGATGATGCAGGTGGCTCGTTTGAAATGCAGAATCGTTAGGCAATAAAAAGTTTTGCTGCTGCCAATGCGACGTCATCTGACAACGCACTGTGTTCAAAAATCATGGGAGCAAACACTCCCAGTAGGTTAGCTTGCAACAAAGCTGGTGTAATTGACTCATACACCTCACAATCATTGGGACGGAGGATAAAATGACTGACTTCCAGAGTTTTAAAATCCTATCTCACAGTATTATAAGCCTCTAGGTCGTGTTTTGTTGTCTGATGAACATAAAAACTAATGAACATGCTGAACTCAAACTGGACCTTTCAGGATCATATTTCATTTTCTAACTCTAGAACCAAAGTCTTTTTTTAATGCAGCATCTCAGTGGCCGCCGATATATGTCTGTAATGGTGATCATCACATTCACACAAGAATATTACAGGTAATTCTTCACATTATTAATGTGTTTTCAGAAAGTAGAGAATCCCATCCATGTGGAGTAACGGTGGTGTTATATAGGGCTGCGTATTATTCAAAAAATGTTCCAATTTTTGGTACCAAAAACAATGCTTTTTTCTATAGCAATTTTATCAAATAAATTTTAACAAAAAGAAAATTACAATTCATGTTTCAGTACAAATTTGAGTTTTCCTGTGTTTTATTTGAAGTGTTGATCCATAAGAAGATATATTTGTGGTTTTAAGAACCAAAAACATCTCAGTGTAGTTTTACTTCTCCTCTCTCAGGCTTCTCTCTGGAGCTCTAGCAACAACAGGTCGGTGAGCCAATCATAGGAGAGGAGGCTCTGAGTCTCTCTTCTGATTGGCTGACTGTTTCCTGAGCGATCTAATAAAAATAGAGCAGATTTCAGGTAAAACACTCAGAGAAACTAAATCCTGCAAGGTTGGATGGTGGGTCCAGGTGGGCGGGGCTGAGAGTGGTGACTGTTTTGTTGTGACATCACAAAGTTAGGGGAGTCCTGACGGCTCGTTTTAAGACTCAGTTTCTGAAAACAGGCTGTGTGCATTTCTCTGTGGACTGAGGCTTTGATACTTTCACTGTATTAATATAAATAATACTATAAGACATGGACATCTACTTTTATACTATACAAGACCTTTAAGCTCAGTCTCAAACATATTCAGTAAATTAACAGCCAATCACTAGCATCGCTTGATTTTGAAATTTGGTATTGAATGACAAGGCATCTTCCAAACCTGGATAGTGTCAAACCAATTTGGTCTTTTGCTGCAGGATCACTGGAGCACCTTGACAAAGGAGCAAGAATTCAGTCGGTTCATGTGGAAGAAGGCTCATTAAGTCATCTATCACTTCATCAGTGCTGGAACCGGGGCCACTGTGTGCCACTGGGCCCTGTGACAGAGCCTGTCATGGTCCTCTCTGTCTGTCAGTGAGTGCGGGGGCCTTGGCAGACAGACAACTCGGGGAGGAGGGTGCACTGACAGACGGGGCGGGTAAAAAAAAAAAAAAAAATGGCCTTAATAGAGTATAACTGAAAACTATAAAAAGGAGAGCAGGGGTGAAGAAGAGAGGGAGGGTCAGACAGAAAGCTGAAGACAAATTGACAAAAGAGAGAATGGTATGTTGTTCCATTTTAAGGAGGAGGGCTAGAGATGATTTACACGAGCTGTGAGAATCCCTCCAAACACAATCTGACCAGACACGGGGCACAAATCACCGCTCAGTGGACGGCTGCCATCGCCGCTGTGAACTAACCCTCCTTTTTCAGACCTGTGGCATGTGCTGAGGATGATACTTCAAAAGAGCACTCACATTACACATTACCAATCCATTCTGCTTCATCTTTGCTGGACCCTCCCCCTATTAATCCTCAAACTTGTTAAAAAGGAGTGGATTCAAGAAGACCGCTATCTCTTTCCTCTCCCACCTGTGCAAGGAATTCCCTCCATGCCCCTATCTCATTTAACATGTCGCATTAGATTACATGTTACTCCATCCCCTGCTGTGTGTGTGTGTGTGTGTGTGTGTGTGCGTTTGTGTTTGTGTGTGTGTGTGTGTGTGTGTGTGTGTGTGTGCATGTGAGAATGTAGGTAGGTTAGTTATTGGCCAGAGCAGAGAAACATTACTCTTCAAAGTTGATACCAGCCTCACGACCCTGGCACCAGCTTCATCGCCATGGAGATTACCGACCCTGATTTATGACCCCGACCCCTGGTCAGAAGATCCTGCTGGTAACATCACTCACACACAACCGACAGACGCACGCACACACACACACACACACACACACACACACACACACACCTGTCCCTGACCAGCTGTGAAAAATCACTCTACAAATGGCGTCCCTCTCGCTCTCTCTCTCTCTCTGGTCTGCCTGGACGTGTTTGACCAGGTTGTGAAGCGGCTTTGCCAAACTCTTCTTTCAGCCTGGCCCCGTTACAAGACGCTGCCAAGCACTTTTGCACATGTTAAGTTAATGGTACCAGCCAAACCATTTGATATGGGAGAACGACCATGGGAATTTATTCTGGCAGCTGATTTCTCTTGGTGAGTGGGTATTGTATGATCGCTGCAGGATGAATGACTCCTGTTAATTATGACCAGGACTCTTGGACCACGTTGTTAGGACCAGGCGCCGGGACTGCCTCTCAATACCAACTGAACATAAAGACCTTAAATAAAATCTGAAAACATAAGTGTGGAACAAATTAAACTGAGCTAAGGTCAGGTATCTTAGCTACTGACTCATCGCTCATTAAAAATAGAAAAATAAAATGATATCAAAGGTATTTTTGTAGTTTATGGATGAGATGAGATAAAGAACATGTTGTGGGGGGTATTAATGTCTCATTTATATATATATATATATATATATATATATGGGTTATATATATATATATATATATATATACACACACATATATATATACTTTTCTTTTGTTAAAATGAAATGCAAAACTGACCACTCCTACTGAAATTGTAACTCATACCACAGTTGAAGTATTCTCTCTCTACAAGCAAGGGTGATAACAATAATATTGAAGATAGTTTAGTTGTTGTTATTTTCTTTTTTTGTTGTGACTCTCACTTGGTCTCTGCCCTCTCTTCAGACACCTAAATGCACAAACCATTTAATAAGCTGTGTCCTCACAACAGCCAATATTATGCTCAATAACTGTGTCAAATGTGACAGTGATGGTTGCTATATTGTGATCGTAAAATTTGCCAGCGATATTTTATGCGTTTACTCTTTATTCTTTTCATTTGTGCTATTTTTGGTATCTATATGTATTTTGAAGGAGGGATTTTGAAGGAAAAATATTAGATTCCAGTTCAGGTCACAGAAAAGTGAGGTGACTCTGTCATAAACCCGTTTAAGATGTTTATTTAAATGCATATATTTTGTCCTGGGCTCAAGTTAAACCGCCTGTCCCTCTGACATGTGAGGAGAGAGTCAACCATCAAACTCCCGTCCCTTTAAAAATGTGAGTGTGACCTTTGACCTTGGAGTCAGACCAGGGTGGGATGTCACTGTAACCCTAACGCTCCTGCAGGAGCCGGGATTTCACGGCGAGGATAAAGGCAGCACATGCAACAACAAATGGCAGACGTCAGCCATGTTGGTCTGACACGAGAGCGCACGTCTTCACCTCAGACTGGAGGACGGGCAGAAGACTCCGTAAAGAGACAGAGACAGGAGCGTCTGGAGTCGGGGGTCATGTATGAAGTAGCCTCCTTTCACAGAGAGTGTAACATAGAGATGACAGATGGTGGTTTGCGTTACACACACATGCTAACGCACTCGCAGTCCACAATCCATCGAGCAGCCATGATTCATGATCTCTGCAGCCGCAGGGGAGCAACACACACACACCAGACACACGTCATACGTGTGTCACGCGTGAGGCCTGTAACCACAAAGATGAAAATGTTGCTGTGTGTGCCATCTTCACTGTAAATCCTAATGTCACAATCTTCGTAGTCCTTTACAAACGATAGACTCTGCTCAGTAAAACATGCCTAGATTAGCAATGTAGCATGAAGCATGAAGCATGAAGCGTTTGTCTCCACTGTTTTCCAATGTGTACAAGAAACAAAAATGTATCACAATCACCCGAATGAAAAAGTAATACAATCTGCCATCAAACTCAAACTCAGAGGTTAGAGCAGGGATGGCAGAACCGATACTTCACTACTAAAGTCCTGAAAACGTGACAGAGCTTGTTTTTCTGCAAGGTACCGTGGATGTTGTACATACTAGAGATGTGATTCTTCTGAGACATCAAACACAAAGGGAAGAAGAAGAAGGAAGGCTGACACAGTCACATTAACACGTGAAATGGTAGCAGCAACAGGTCCACCACAAAAACATACCAGGAGTCACCGGGTTCCATCATCAGAGACAAGTTATAGACGACCAACGATGCCTCAGAGAATTTCACATGAAAGGAGGAAACACCTCAAACTTATCTAACTTAAGGATCTAGACACAGAGTTCAGGCTGAGTGCCTTTCAGTCGCTCACTTTATATTAACAAGTTTGCGAATAGCAACAGCTGTTGTAACAACGCTCCACACACACAACGTTAGCCGGACGTACTCTATCACAAAAGGTGTGGTATCCACTTCCTGTCTCCTAAGTCAGGCGTGGTTGTGATCGCTTGTATATTTCAGAGCATAACAACAAAACAATACAACACTAGATACAGTTTAAATTTTCACCTGATTTTGCTGCTTTTTATCTGCTAACTTTAAACTGATCAACCCAGTACAAGATCATACAGTCTGATACTCCCTTCTGTTTTTTATTCCAGTTTTAACTTTTACTTCATGGTTGCACGTAAAGGTCCCTCTAAACCTCTGTGGTTGGAAAGCGACGCCTGCAGCACTGCAGCAGTGAAACCGGAACCGAGATCTCTCGAGAGTTTGTTGCAGAGACGGAGGCAAGTCTCGAATAAAGTCAATTTCCTCCTGATCTGTTGTTCTGAAAAATGTCATTTTAATGTCAGAATGTTTGGAAGATCTGTGGCTTGTGAAAAATTTATCCAGTTTTTATTTCTGCGGCTATGGGGCGAAAGAATCCTAATCCGTGATCAGGTTAATTTTTCCCATTGGGATGAACAGACTCAGACCTGCTGCTGGTCTCCTAAAGGGGCGGAAACCCACGTGACACAGTTACAGGAAATGATTCGGATGATGCTTCGCCATCTCCTTTCTCAACTGTCTCTACGTTAGCTCGTTTAAGCTAATGTAGCAATTGAAACAATATTCTGTGTGCTCGTAACATGAATATGATTGAGTGGGCTACCATGCTTAAGTCAGACATGTGGGACTAGTGGTTCCCGGCCTGGAGTCACAAGTGTCCACCAGCCTTTGACAGGCGGGGATCAGCGTCAGGCGTGACTCACAGGACTCATGTGAACAGACACGTGTGTTTACCGCTTGTCAAAGTGATGCAATGTTTAATGCCTGAACACTGAGTCAAAAACTAAAGCACTGTGAGATGTTTGTATGAGTGATACTGCAGCCTCAAGGTCAATCACCGACTAAGGAAGAGTCTGCGTATGTGCTGCATTCTCTAACACACCTGTCTTACACGCGTGCAGTCCATTATGTAAAATGTCTTGTATAATCAAAAATAAAGAACTTTCATTACATGGTACTGTGGAGTTATTTAGCTTTAAGGCGACTTATTGTAATCTATGGGTCGTTCATATCAGGTTTTCATGTTTAAAGCCTGACGCTTCGTGAAAAACAAACAATAAACAACAGAGACTTCAACGTGCACAGTGTCCGGTGGGTATTTCGAAGCTGTGAAACAAAGACAGCCAGAGACAGTTGTGCGCTCTCAGGTAATTGTTGAATGTGTGTCGACACGCTTTGCTGCGGGCGACTTGTCATCAGTTCTGTCTGTGGCAAAGTGGAGAGCAGCAGAGTAGACAGAGAGGTGCTAATACTCAGACAGACTGACAGAAGGCTCTCAGTTAGAGATGAGCTGCAAACCCCGTCACAATTCACTGATCTGCTTTCAGCACTCTGGATTCTGCTGGAGGCTTCGACATGCCACTCAATACTGCACCGCAACACACACACACACACACACACACACACACACACACACACACACACACACACACACACACACACACACACACACACACACACACACACACACACACACACACACACACACACACACACACACACAGAGGTCGGAGACAGTGGCTCCCTCTGTCTCTCTCTCTGTTGCAGACACTTACACCTGTATTCACTTAACCAGCATGTACACTGATAAAAGACTATTGTAAAAGCTCAGAGTTCTTTGGTGTCTGTATTTATGTAGGAAAAAAAAAAAATTGTAGATCTTTGGTAAAAGATGGTTCATCACACCCACACTCAACACCTCACTGTGACGACAGCCTGTAGGTGAATAAAGGAGAGTCACATCTTACCTGATGATGGAGGAGAGACGTGGTGAGGCAGACAGGAGACCGGAAAAAAGGGAGAGAAAAAACAAAGAAATTAGGATTTTAAAGTTAACAGTATATGTGACAGAAGACATCAGGTAGCAAAAAAAAAAAAAAAAACATTTTCCCACAAATATCAAGCTGTGCATATAAATTGTTTTGCTTTCCAGTGAATCAAAATATTCAGCAAGTGAAAGACTTCTGCCAAAATCCCAATAAAATGATATATACATAATATTTGCAGTGATAACAGCATCATTACAGTAGTTTCTATTTCTATAAACTACAGTCAGTTGGCAGTTAATTTAGTTGGTTTCTGAGAGGCATCAATAATAATATTAATGATTAATAATTCCATTGTGCGCCTACAATGACAAATGAAGTGTCTTACGTCTTCTGTCTAACGCAATTCCAACAAAAACTCAAACGTAATGAATGTAGGAATTTTAGGAATGTGTTGTTTTATTAGAGAACGTCTCAAGTTTTCAGTTGGTAAAATGGTAAAGAAAAAAAAAAAAGAAAAAAGCTTTTGTTTTAATTGTGCAAAATATACAGTGAAATTCAGAGAGCTACTCCTGATCAGTGCGAACAGTAAAAACACTTTACAACAGACAAAGGGCCACAAAAGAATATTACACTTAAAAGAGTATTGCACTTAGAAATATAATAAATACTTAAAAGAAATAGAAAAGTGCTTCGCTGAGTAGCTATTTTTAACAGTGAATATTAAAACACAGGGATGATCAACATATGTCAGCAGATGACGGTTATGAGTGCACATTTATAGAGTTTAGAGTTCTGTTGGCCCAGGGGAAGAAACTCTTCTTACCCCCCCCCCTTTGTAAATGATAAGAAGTGCACTGTATTGCGTTGTATACGTCTGTTGCTTCTCTCTGCTGTAAAACGAGCTGAGCAGAGGAATGATAACAGACAGTGGGACGGGGATGATGTCACCAGGGGTCACGCAGTGAAACGAGACGTTCGATGTCAGACAATAAAAATAATCAGCTCTGAGTCTAATAGATATTGTTTTGTTTTGCAGTTTGGTGTGTTGTAACTAAGGAGCTGACGAGAGAGAATCACACTTCGGTCAACACGACGTCAGCGGTCAAGCAGCTCGCATGCAGAGAGAATCACACACAGCTTCACCACAAGCGTCCACTCTCCCGCTCACACAACACATCAATAATCACTGTCGGCTCCGTCTCAGCTCGGCCGGTTCCACCTCATTGGCCATGATTAATTGTCTACCGTGTTTTTTTCCCATGATTCTCAGCGGGGAAAGGCAGGGACCGACTCCAGCTCTGCATTCTGGGAGAGGACCCTGGTAGCGCTTCTCACCGGAGCCGTGACCTCTTCCGTCCCTCCCCCTCGCCACCCGCCCCTTTGACCTTTCCACTCTGCCCTCGGCGGGTTCAGGGCGGGCTGGCAGCGGCCGGGTGAGGAGGCCGCGGCGGTGAATTATGGGCCGAGCCGGGACGCGGTCAACACGCCAGGATTTCTCATGCAGACTGAGAGGCATGGCAATTACAATTATAGCCAATAATTGTAGCGTAATGGAGATGGATGGGGTCAACAGCGAATGCGGCGGGGTCGCATCACGGCCTAATTCACAGCGTATATTTCAGAGTGTAGCAAGCAAATAGCCAGGATACAGCAGGTGAACAGGGCTAAACAGAGGAGTCCCATTACCCCACCCAGATGGTAAACATGCAAACAATCAGCATCTTTTATTCCATTCACGGAAGAAAAAAGCATAAAAATTTTCAATACTAAAATAGTAAGAAGCTGTTGACTGGCTCGACTCAGAAACGTTTCACACAGGAGAAACGCTGATTACAATCCTTCTGCTGACGTACAAAAATCATACCTCACATCTTTGTTGCTTCATCCAGCCCAGTCTTGATTGCCCCTAAACTGGTCACTGCACATAGCCCAATCCACCTGCTGATTTATGTGTTGCACTCTCTAGCACCGCCCCCATTACTGTGGCGACAGCCTGTGTAAATGTGATGTTATTATTTCTGTCTGTAAATAGTTATGATTCTGAAGTTTTTGTCTCACCCCCGCAGAATGAATGTGTCTTTCTGGGCAGCTGTGGCTGAGTCCACTAATCAGAAGGTCAGTGGTTCGATCCCGGGTTCGTCAAGTTCACATGTCGAAGTGACACCTTGACTGATGGCTGTTCCATCAGTGTACGGGTGCGGTAAGTATTGTGAAGAGCTTTGAGTCTATTTTATCTATTTTAAACAGGGACAAATTTAATATCAAATAATAAAACATGTATAGTAGCAGGTTCTAGAGCAGTTGAATAAATCCTTTACTTACAACTAATAGACTAAAGGACAGGAAGTACATTCCATAAATGTGACATGCAGTCACTTTTATGGAATGCACTTTTACATGGTTTCATTTTGACCAACCAATAACAGCCCTGGTGGGTGTTCAGCCATTTTACTGGCAGTAAGGATGTTGTACTACCTAAAAATTGACACCAATGCTTGTGGCGAACTGCAGGTCAAGCTGCAAAAACAGCACAGGAATCCCCCTCATGCTTGGAAAAAGGATCTCATAAGCAGCGGTTGTGAAAATAGACAAGAACAAGACACGGATCACATGTTAATAAGTTCTAGTCTGTTCACAGTGAGCTGTATGAAACACAATAGGTTCGGTTTTCGCCCATAATCTGCGCTCAATCGGCCATAATCTCTTTGTAACTCGGAGTAATGCCCAGTAATATGAACAAGGGACGAGTCTTGGAGTCTCTCCTCGGTGAGTAAATATACAACAACCTGGGAGCCGCGGCTTTCATATCTGACCCATCTGAACACACTAACAGTCCAACACAGGACCATCTGTGGATCTTTGGAAGGACATCGATGCCTTATTGGCTTCCTGTGAGTGTGTGTGTGTTAGCTACAGTAAGCCTCAGCCATGCCCTGCCCAGAGGAGAGAAGGGGGGATGGGGGGGTGGGGGGGGGGATTCAATGGCATAAAGAGGATCTGGAGCTGCCTGAAACCCAGTGGTGGTCTGACAACAAGCTCATTATACAAGATTACATACACTTACTGCTTCTTAATAACTATTCTTCAATCAATTTAAGATAAAATGTCCTGAGGTTTGTGTAAACAAGGTGCACCACACGCACATACTGTGCGAACTGGACCTGAACCCAGCTCAGTGTCTGTTTAAACTAAACGTTCCAAGTTAATGCGAACAAATATCCACTGAGCTGCTCAGAGGTTTCCTCATATCCTGCCCGAGCCCACACACACACACATACACATACATACACACACACACACACACACACACACACACACACACACACACACACACACACACACACACACACACACACAATATTCCCCACCCCAAAATGGGCCCCCATTGCTACTGTAACAGTGTTAAACTATTCCTGTAGAAGTCGTGAGAGCCAGTCAAATCCCTCCAACAATGCCCTTTGTCTCTGTAGCCAGGATATATTTTTAAAAATGGCATCTGGGCTCGTGTGTCAAAATTTATATTTTCATCGCTCTAAAGCTTTTCGCCCTGCCCGCTACGGCTCCTGGCGTGCTCCGCGGTGACTACGCCAAAGCTTGTACAACTGCTTGGTGAAATTTGCTCAAAATGCCGTCCGAGTAACTCGCCAGCGGCTTTCTGGCAAAAAGCTGCCAGCATGTTTCTCTGACAGTGACCCACTGTGTTTAATGTGCCGCTGCCTGCCAAGGGTCACTTTCCATTTGGCTACAGCGTACCAGGACTCAAACCAAGAAAGACGTGGAGAGAGAGTGAGTGAGAGTGAGAGACAGAGAGAGAGAGAGAGAAGACGCAGACGGCGAACAGGCATCTGCTGCTGTTTAAGCAGGAAACACCCTTCCATGGTGACAAATAGACGAACACGCCCACCTCACACTTTTCCCCTAATCAATAATTCAGAAGTGACCTCATATGAATATAAACAAGCTTTGAAAATTTAATAAGCACAACTTTGTCCAGCGCAGCCAAACAGATGTCATGTGTCTGCAGTTTGTTCAAATCCTATTAAACATCTCGTGCTGTTAACGCAGGCTTTATGTGTGTGAAGATGTGGGAACGTAACACCCCGCGGTGTCAGTAGCCCGACACTGACTGTTCTAAGTGTTTACAAAAGCTAATTCTCATGTCAAACTGAGCTCTTTCTCACAGCTCCTGTCTGCCCGTCTGGCCTGGAAGAGCTAACGCGTCTCTGTCGCTTTCTGCCTCCGTCTACATCTGTCTTCCACTGGCAGTGAAGGCTGCTTGGGGCTCAGCAGGAGGTCAATAACAACTTGTCCTCTGAGGCCTGTTTTCGATCCGCCTGAGCATCGGACTGACGTCTGAGAGGGGAAAAAAAAAAAAACAGTGAGGAGAGAAAATGGGCTGTGGTCTGAGAATGTGAGGACATGCTACAAGGACGTCAGAAGAAAACGGTGGCCTGGAAACTGCTCATTTTGGGGTTTCGAGGAGAGTGAGTGAGACAATACCAGCTGAAGCTGAGAGAGAGACATATACACAGACAGGAAGAGAGAGAGACGAATGATAGACAGCTTTCCATACAGGGCCCATCCATTTTCCAGAGTCTGTAAACAGGCATGGCAACAAATATGAATTTAACATATGCTTTCTTTAAAACTTAGCAAAGCATTAAAGGATAATTCCAGTTTATTACAATTTAAATCTTATTTTCTTTGATATTAATTTATGATAACTAAAAAAGAAAGCAGCCAGATGATCAGACAGGCTGTAAATAATCAAAGAGTTAAACCCGTAGACTGTAAATAAAGACGGACGTAGCCACTGTGACGTCATCCACAGGTTTCTGACGAGCAGTTTTGAAGCTCAGAGTGGGCTGCTCTGCCCTCACCATCTTGGCAGTGCCTGACTCCGCCCCTAACTCCTAGCTAATCCAGAAGTGGACAAACAGGAGGGGTGTGTGGGGCAGAGACATCGTTTCGCTCACCCACCTGTCACTCAAAGCAACCACGTCCTCTGTTCTCAATAACTTTAAGCCTTAATAAAATGTAAACAGGTGAGTTATATAAACAGGTGTCATGAAGGAGGACATTAGCTATAGGGACCAGAACAGTCTTTTGTACCAGGCTGTAAACATGTTTATTTCTGCTGTAAAGTTGGAGATTTTTACATGGGAGTCTGTGGGGATTGACTCACTGTTGGAGCCAGACTCTAGTGGTCATTGGAGGAACTGCAGTTTGTTGGCTTTATTTTTCAGCCCCAGAGGTGGCCACTTGGTTCAACCAGACAACGTAAACCACTTATAAACTGAAAATGAAGATCATAATCCTTCACTGCACAGGAAAGCAGTTATGGTGAGTACAGGAGGCCAAAGCTGAAGCAGGACCACAGCGTGGAAGTCTGATGGATTAAACTGAGCACAGTCCATCCACTGATGAAGGCTTTGTGAAAGCTCTGGAAAAAGTTAGTACATTTTGGTAAAAAAGAAAAGTAGCAAAAACTCTAATTATCATCCAAGGCCAAACCTTTTTTTATTTTAAACCTCTTGCACTCCAGAATGTCTTTTGAACAGGTGCGATCACAAATTCTGACATGGAAGAATTTTACCTGATTTGGACTCAAATGTCATTAAAAACCTATCAAAAGCGCAGGGATTTTTTGGTTCTTTTTTACAATTCAAAATGTGTCTACTGACTTCACAGCTTCATCTTTGTTTCCAACCTACACACTGAAGTTGAATGCAGGCCGACCCCCCAACATCAGCGCCACCCACCCTATTTTACTTCTGTTGCCAGCTGGAGATATAAGGAGCAAAAACTCAAGAGTCTAAGGATGAGAAAGTGTATGTTTAAGTGTGTGTGTCTGGGATATGAATAATGCATGAGTGGCAGGTCTGATTGATGTGGGGTGTAGGGTTTCCAGCCAGGCAGTGGAGGGGTTGTGTGTCCATGCCCAAACCCCAACACACTGCACTGCTCACTTCAAAGGGTGTGGTCTGGACTCGCTCATATGCAAACACAGAATCTCTCTCTCTCTCTTACACACACTCATTCAGCCACTCTCTGCTTCTACACACACACACACACACACACACACACACACACACACACACACACACACACACACACACACACACACACACACACACACACACACACACACACACACACACACACACACACACACACACACACAGCGACATGCAGAGATGAAGAAACGCATTTGCACACTCTTTTTCCACACAACTGTACACACTTGCACACACACACACACAGTCTGGACTTCCTGTGCTCCCAAACAGGAACACACAGGGTGCTGTGTGCTGGACAGTGGGTCTGGGACTTTGGGCGGAGGGAGGCCTGGCTTTCCACACCTGTGTTTGCAGCCGTAATTAGGGGTGCATGCTATTTTGGGGCGGCGAGCATCCGCGCGCTCACACACACATGCTCTGAGGCAACACAGAGGGAGCTCTCAGCGGCCGAGGCGTACAGTACACGTAGGCTGGTGTTTGCTGTGCAGCAGCTTGTGTTTTCTCTGGTTAGAGAGTGTGAATGCCAGTGGAAAGCTCTTAATGGCCTGTAAATACAAACAGTCATATTTCCAGTTCCAGGCCATTAAAGAGCTCATCATGGTCTGCCCACGCACAGGACATGACAGACAGCACAGCCCGAGGATATTAGCTCAGCTAAGATGCTACATCAAAACCTTTGTCCCATGACCAACCATGTTTTATTTTAAAGGTTAACATAGAACTCCACTCTTTTCCAAAACTTACTAAAGCTCCTTCGATCTTTACTTTCATACCAATAATAACTGATCGCAGCGACAAACCCTTAATAAATAATCCACCCATTCTCTGCAGAGCCGTTTAGCATCTTTTAGCTCATTGTTTTGGTTTAACATGACATTAACTGTTCAGTCCCATTGCTCACATTGTTCCCATTGTTTCCAGCAGCATCAGGCAGCTGTTTTCAGGCAAACCAGCTCTGACACACCCACTGTACGCCACCTGCCCAGCCCCTAACGGCAGACTGGTACAGTTAGCGATTAGCTGGTGAAGCAGCTAGCAGCTAGCAGCTAAATAGACAGATTTTTTTTCTCTGGAGTTGGTGGAGACCAAACCAGTGTACTCTAAGTGTTTCTAATTTTAGATGACAATAAAAAAATAAAAAATAAAAAAATAAAAAAGTACAGTTACCACTGTACATTACATCGTATGTACAGTCATACACTGTAATGGGCTGCGGTTTGAGTCTTTTCACAGGAATCATTGATGATATTATGAAGATAAAACAACTCCAGTTTCATCATCGATCATTTCAATATAGTTTAATCCAAGTAAAATAAATAAATAAATAAATAAATAATCAAAGGTGTCTTGGGGTGAATGAGCACTGGTCCCAGCTTGGTGAATCAGGACATTATTACAAACCTTTCTTAGCATCTATTCTCTTCTAAATTCGTCTCTGGTGTATTTTTGAATCCTCTCGGCCACGTGGCCAGCACATGAGAGACTACGTTACCCACCTCGCAGCATGTCACACCAGCCGGCTGCTCACATAACATCTCAGGGAATAAAACAAGCATGACAGGCTGTGACAGTCACCAATCTGCGAGGTCTATACTTTGAGGTTGCGCTGGTTTGGAGAGCAACGAGGCAAGCTATTGCGCCGTGAAAAAAACGTAAGATTTGTAAAGACGAGGGAGTAAACACAGCGGGGCGAAACGTGCTTATTCCTTCTCTTTCCGCCTCGCTCCCTCGCAATCTCGTAAACACACACGCACGGTAATTACGTCTCATTAGAGACGCTCGGGGCCTTTCATGTAGCTGCTGAACATGGCCACCGTCTCTCCCCTCTGGCCCACAGACATAAACAAACACTTCAGCTGGCCTGCCCCCTGGAGCCATGGAGCCTCTGCTCCACAATGCAGAGCTAGGGATTCCCCCTTGTCCCCTCCTCTCACACCACAGCGCCACACATCTTTTTCTTTTCCTCTCATTCCGTCACATTTTTTATTCTGCTCTTCTCTGTGCTGCAGAAGACATAAATGAAAATAACAAGTGAGAGAGAGACTTTGAGAACAGAGGAGGAAAGAGGGAGACAGAAGTCAGAGAGCTGCCTGCCTGCCTGTGGGTCGGTAATGATATAATGAGAGGACTGCAGTGTTTAGTGGGCGGCTCTTTTTATAGCAACTGTCAAGACAAATGTGCAATCATTCACTTTGATTGAGTGAGTGTGTGCGCACGCTTGTGTGCGTGTGCACAACAGCCGAGTGTTGCCGGGAAGCTGACTAAGGGATTGTGAGGTGGGTGAAAGAGAAGCGTAGAAAAGTGAGGCAGAGAGGAGAGGAAAGGATGTGACAAAAGGAAAAAAGAAAAAAGGCAAACAGAGAGGTGTCACTGTAAGAAGAAAAGAAAAAAAAGGCTGGGGCCTGGCATTGAGAGAAGGGTCAGGCAGAGGTGACGGCCAGGTCAAGCTGAGGTCAAATAAGGTGCAAAACCAGTAACTCTGGGGCAAGTTTAGAATGAAAACAAACCGCCACTATCACTGCAGGTCACAGACAGGGCCTCCCCTCAGGTTACATACACACACACACACACACACTTTCACACACACAGACTCTCATATTGCTGAGGCCACTTAATTAAAAAAGAGATCCCTGGCACTCCCTAAGAAAGTCCCACCTTCTAAAAGCAAATACTCAGCTCTCCATCGGGGCTGTTTTAATAAGGATAGAGTTCAATACGAGCCGCGCTGAGTGAAAGCCTCATTGTGGTTCAGAGAGCGGCTCTGAACGCAGCGTCACTTCTCTCCTCATCCATCAGACCAACACCTCGGCGCGGCGTTTCCTCACCAATTATGCACCGGCCTCGGACGCTGCTGTGCACGCGTGTCAGCCTGTTGTTGTCTGTGGTTGTGCACGAGTGTGAATACGTGTACAACAATATTAACACAAGGACAATGTAGGGTTTATTACCGTGACCCTATCACTCCAATTGCCCCCTTGGCGTATTGCGAACGTGTGTTTGGTGCATGCCAGCATGTTTGCAAGTGTAAAGTGTCTCTGTGTGTGGGAGCTCGTACAGGGACGTGTGCCCGGTTTAATATCATAAGCCTGTGCGAACGTGGATGCACTATAAGTCTAATAAAAAGCAGACAACATGAGGAAGCCATTTGGTGTTATGCGATGAGGGAAGACGGGCTTTCAGTGCTGTGACCCAACAAATGTTTCCATTCCATTAAAGCCATGAGGCCTGTTTGAAATGGACTGGTTGGGATGCTGTCTCCGCCACGCTCAATAGACTACAGGCAGCTCTCAGCGGGCCTGGCGGGAAAATGCTGCTTGAAACCGTATCACCCCCCGACCACCCCCCTCTTTACCTGAAGTTGTGTTCAAGCTCAGAAAACAACACCATCAGGTTGTTAAAGCAGCAGTTCTGCATGAGTAAGGGACAATGACACAAAGGATTTGAATATGGAACCAAACTGATTTAATTATGGAGTTTTTACAACTGGATCCTTTTTTTATTACAGAGGTTATTCACTCTCAGCCGATGGTGGTCAATGTTGCAGTAATCCAGGTCATATTTAAGGATGTTATAACGATAATAACACAGCAGCATTACTAAGTGCTTGATATTATTAGGCATATTAAACAAGACAGCAACATGTAGCCATAAAACAGTAAGTTGTGACTAAAGGGGAATTCAAAATAAAGGCACAAAATTAAGAATAAATTTCCAGTATGAGAGGGTCGCTGGTGGGGATACAGTGGGGGTGTCGATAAATTCATAGATAATATACATTACTGTAGTGTATTTAAATATTTGCTCAAAATAAAAAAATTATTATTATATTTTATATTATTATAAAAAAAAGAGAAAAACTTCAGTTCAGACTGGAGTAAATTATACTGATTATTCTAATAATGCTGACATATCATCCCAACTAGAAGCCTGTATGTCAGAGGGAAAAAATGAAAAACTATAAAAGAGCCCATGAGCTGTATGGACAGCTGTAGTGTGAGCTACTGGAGCACCGACTTTGGTGCATACCGGTTTGTGGCAATCATACAGTCACCCATCTGTCACTCAAGGCAGCCACGTCCTCAACTCTCCATGACTTTAAGTCTTAATAAAATGTAAACAGGTGAGTTGTATAAACAGTTGTCATGAAGGAGGAAATCAGCTCTAGAGACAAAACTGCTTTTGAACAGGGCTGTAAACATGTTTATTTCTGCTGTGAAGTTGGACATTTTAACATGGGAGTCTGTGGGGACTGACTCACTGTTGGAGCCAGACTCTAGTGGCCATTAGAGGAACTGCAGTTTGTTGGCTTCACTTTTCAGCCTCAGAGGCTGACGCTTGATATAAACATGAGAGTGGTGTCGATCATCATGTCCTCCACCTTTAAGCAGGAAAGTGAATAAAGGTTTGAATTATTCTATAGGGGCTTTGTTTTTGTTGCTTTTGTCAGTTACACATACATCATGTTTATTAGTTATGGTCTTAATGTGACTTCATCAGTGGTAATATACCAGTAAATAAAGCTTCTGAAATGAAACTGTTTGTCTACTTGTGCACCACGCCATATCATACAAACACAAAGACGCTTGCACATGCAAATGAATGTTTTTCCAATGTGCACAAAGGGAGCTATTTATACTCAGAGAGCAAATGATAGGCGCACAGAAAGATGAGGATCACAGGGGTCAGTCAGTCAGACAAAAATGTAATGGAGAACGAGAGAGAGCTGTGAGAGAGTGAGAGGAGCTGAGACTGTGACTGAGCTCTTGTGATATTTGGCTCGGGTTCGACACTCTGCAGTCTGGACGGAGAATCTTCCCACGAGCCGCTCGGCCGTCTGACGGAGCGAGAGACACACACTGGGGCGAGCGAAGGGAGTGTGAAGGAGCGAGAGAGGAGGTCACACACATTCCAGTCCCAAAGAGTCGGCCAGACTCCACAGACAATTAAAACAAGATGACCCACTCCCTCACCCCCTTGAATATCCCTCCACTCCATCAGTGCTGTCTGCTGGAGCAGTGAAGGCTTCACTTCACTCCCTGACTCTCACTCATACTCCCTAAAATGTCACGACATGAGACTCCGTCTTTTTCTGTGCGACAACACTCAAAAACACACACAAAGACAGACACACACACACACACACACACACACACACACACACACACACACACACAACACACACACACACACACACACACACACACACACACACACACACACACACACACACACACACACACACACACACACACACACACATATACACACAGAAAAACGCCTGGGAGGGATTATTGCATTAGGGCGCCTCTCACACTTGTGCTTCCCAATCAGGGAGTGTCTCAGCTTCATAAGGCAGCTGTGGACTCCTTACCTACGACAGACCTCCTCCTCTATTCAGAGAAGTTTCATTTGATTCAGTTAAAATTTATTAGCATCACTTAATCAGTATTAAATCACGTATGTCGCCCTCAACAGTTTTGGTGTTGCTGTTCTAGCTTTGACTAGTTTCTGGAAGAAGAAGTGAACTTAGTCTCCACCTTTTCTCTCTCTCTCTCACTTACTCTTACTCACCCCCAAGCTCACACTATCCCTCCTTCCCCGAACTGTGAACCCCCTCCCCAGGGGGGTACAGAGCCTTCTTCTCACCACGTACCCGCCCCCTCTGGAGACATAATCCCATCCATTTCCCCCTGCTCCTTCACCCTCTCCTGCCCTCTCTCCTCCTCTGTCCAGGTGGGAGGTTTAACTCTCTGCTGGGTGTGTGTGTGTGTGTGTGTGTGTGTGTGTGTGTGTGTGGTGTGTGTGTGTGTGTGTGTGTGTGTGTGTATGTGTGACCTTGCAAACATGTGGAAAGCCAGTTTTTTGACGACCAGCGATAGAATGTTATTGAATATTTGGTCCGACCGTCAGCTTTATTAACCCGTTCTTTGATCAGACATTTCCTGATTTTAATCTATTTTTGTGTTAATGTTATATTGATATATTTAGGTAAGGTTCTTGTACAAAGTGTTTTGGAAGGAAACATGTTTCTATGCTTAAAAGTAAGATACTAAAAAAATAAATAAAAAGTGTGTCTGCTATCAGTGCTGGAACTTTACCATACTGGAACCAGTAAGGGAAAATTTCAATCCGCCGGTTAAGGTTTTTGTCATTGGCTCATTCAAAATAAATACAAAGTAAGAGCTGTTAAGAAGAGGCAGATCAAGTATTCTAAGAAAACAACAAGGTTTATAGAAAAAATGGTTTCACATGCAGAACATTAGTCACGTCTGTTTCCTTTCCTTAATTCTATTTTATTCTATTTCATTTGTGTGATTTGAATTTGGGAGGATGGATATATTATTGTTTTTTTGTTTGTTTGTAACTTCAAAAAAGTTAAATAAATTCATAAATCAATCAATTTCCTTCCATATATTAATAATCTGCATATGCACATACATGTGTGTGCCTGTGCATGTATGTTTGTGGAAATGCCTGTCAGTCTGTGCTTTCTACAGGACTCCAGGGTGCAAACTATCCTGCGGGCTCCATATGAAAGCTGAGGATTCTGGTTACGCGAGGCGGCGAGGAGAAAAGAGAGAAAAACAGAGCGGGAGAAGAAGGAGGAGAGCATCTGCTTTCATCCTCAACCCAGCAGGGGAGAGCTTAGGCCTGTCAGTCTGAGAGAGACGGCCAGCTGCTGCTGCACGTGCACACACACACACACACACACACACACACACACACACACACACACGCACACGTGCACGCGCGCACACACACGCACACGCACACACACAAATATTAACTTGGGAAAAAATACTGAATATCCTCGAGTCCCATTAAAGCTCATTGGTACAATCATTTCTCTTGTTTTCAGCATTATGAAGATAAATTCTTAATATTTAAGGTATGGAAAATGGTTAATGGAAATGCTTATACTGCAAATTTAAGATTTAAATGCTCCCAAAAAGTTTTTTCCAACGTGAAGCACTTTCAACTTTTCTTCTCTCCTTTATAAAAAAAAAAAAAAAACGACCTCCAGAAAGACAATCTTCATTCCAGAGCCGTCACACGCGTCCAGCTGGACACACAGCTCTAATTTGTCCTTAAAAGAAAAAGACAACCACCACTTGGTCGTTTTTGACTCCTTCAGGCAGTAAAAGTCACCGGCATGCCAACTGTAAATGTACTATTAATCTTTAGTTCCAATGGTTTAGAAATAATTAGCACTCAGGATCAATACTGCTATAAAACTGTATTAAATCTGACGTAAAAGTGCGTTACAATTTCCAAATAGTGGTTCTTAACCTGGAGGAGGAAGATGGTTTTGGTGAAGCTTTTTTTGTAGGTTCTTTACTTCCAATGTTTTATTGAGTGAAACAACCTTGAAACAAGAAAATGAAGCCGTTAATATGTCAAACTGAATCAGCTTCATGCCTACTGCTGCAGAAGAGGATAACACATTACATTACATTCACTCATTTGGTAGATGTTTTTTATCCAAAGCGACTTACAAGCTTCAGTGCAGTAGGAGACCTTGACGTTAACACTAAGTACTAAATCTATTCAATAAGGAGAAGAGCAAGGAGATCAGGTAAAGAAGTGCGCAGCAAGTGTGACGAGGTAATATGGAGTGGTTGCTTAGTTCTAAGGGGATTCTGATCATAAACCCAGAACAATGAGATTGTAGTGTGTGTAGGCAGATCAACCAATGAGAACAAAGCTAACAGGATTCAATATGTTAAACACTTGCATCTCAGAATATGAAGCAAAACCCAGAATAGAACCAGAAAACAAAAACACACATTTGCAATAATTAGGTTCCAATGCCCACGCACAGTATTCAGTGTGTATGTCGAAGCTGTGTGAGAATATACTAATTGTGTAACTAGTGAGTTCTGATGAAGTAGATGACAAAAGAACTACACTGTGGCAAGTAATCACGACATTACAGATAACACAGGTGGAAGAAGATGATTTGAAACTCGCCCTGGTGCCAATTTCACAAAAACAAGTAACACACAGGAGATATTTCCCTCCTCTACCACAAGATGCCAGTGGAAAGATTGAGCAGTACTGAACAGTACTGATGAGAAAGTTTGATGTTATAAAGGGAATAATCAACAAAAACCCTCTATCATCAATAAACAATGTTCAAAGAGAAAAGTCTTATATTAAAAAAAAAAATAAGTCACAAAAAAAAAAACAGATGCGTTTTGAGGCCGAGTGTCTATTTTTGGTGCCTCCACATAAAACCACCAGGGCATCACTCATGCTCAAAGATAAATGAAAGAATCCTGAACTCTCAAGCTGGATAAGTGTGCGAGTACGAAATAATCAACGAGTGAAGCAGAAACACACACAAATCACAACTAATCCCATGATGCTGTCCACCGATTGCAGGAGACAGCACAACACGGAGTAGTGAATGAGCTCTGGCTGAAGGAGTGCGCACAGTGCAGGGTTCAAAAAGTGTAGCAGGTTCTGGAGTTACAAATCTGCCATATTGGAACACTGCAATATTGATCTTAGTAGTAGAAACTCCCTGTTTAACACAGAAGGACTTCCAGCCTCCACCAACCCCTCTGTCATTCCCTTTCCCAGCTGTTCTCCAGCCAGTCGCTGCTTTGATCCAGCTCTTTCAGCCAATCAGCCAG